>NC_072733.1:213700381-213794082 GCF_026930045.1 Uloborus diversus | reverse complement strand
GCAAAAAATAGCACAAGTAATTTATTTTAATAAACGAAATGCAAAACTTCATGCATATTTTGTTATTTTACGCTAGTTTTTTTTCTGCAAAATACAAATCTGAAGTAGGAGATAATGAAGATGATAGGGATACAAAAGCACAGCTCAATCTGAAAGGAAATTAGTTTATTGGACAAAGAAGTAGATTTTTTCATTTCTCCTCAAACTTTTTAAGAGATTCAATTTTTAAAGAAATTAGAAATTGATACAAAGTTTTTAAATACTGATCTTGATGAATAGTGTGAAAACCAATATTATATTAAAGCTAGAAAGATGGTAAACAGTAACGGCACAGCTAAAAAAATGTAAAACTAATTTTTTACTTTCGACATTTTCTACTACAAGTTATGTCTGAATGCAGCCACATATTTCTACATTCATCAATATCTATATTATCGAAGTCATTACCACTTTAACTTGTCAATGAAAAGCAATATCATAACGATGTATAATTTAACAGTGTAAGTAATAAAATGCATTACATTTTTTTTTCTCTTTTTGGAATTTTAACTCTCTGCTTTCTGTTCTGAACTGCTTAGTTCCTTTATTTTAAATCTGCAATATGTTGCATTTAATTTTTAAAATACCTCCAAATGAAGCCTTTTTAATGGATAAATTAAAATCAACAAAGAGCAAATAAATGTAATTGAATATTGAAATGCTTTTAGGTCTTTGCATGAAAATTCCTTATCGATGATATCTTCCATACCTGACCTGAAAAATGCCAAGTTCCATTCTGCAAATTTTGTTCAAAAAAAATAGATATCTCTTCACGAGAATAAAATTCTCTTTAAAATAAGACCAAAACGAAGTTACTAAAATGAAAAGTTTCGGTTTTAAAGAGGAAAAACTACAACTTTTTGCTAAAAATTGCTGTTTTTCATATTTTTAGCCTTTTTGTGGCATGTGTTAATATTATCGGATTAAGCTGAAACTTTGCAAATCATGTTTTCTAGTTCATTGGCATATTTAAGGGGGGTGCCGCAAAAGAAATTCGAAAATCAATTTTTTGTGACCCCCTAATTTAGATATACTTATTATAAGTAGACACTTGCGAAATTGGCCCTAAAGCTAAATGACTATGAATAAAATCAATGATTTCAAATTTATTTTTTATTTAGATTTCTATAAAATATAATGCAACTTTTACAACTTTGTATTTTTTTTAAGAGCTTTTTTGAGAAATTAAATAAAACTGCATTAATTAAAGAATGATATATATATTCAACTAATAGCTACTGCTAAAAATACTTGATGTTGTCATTAATATAGCAGCCATTATGGAAGAATGAAAAACAGGAAGATTGATGCATGAATGAATTTAGCTACAAAAATTGTGTAAGAGATTTTTTTAAAAACAAAACTAAGCAGTTGAATTCCTTAGGACAGCACGGTAACCAACAAATAATGCTTGCAGCTTTAGTATGACATATTTTCTACAGTGGTTAGAAAAAATAGATCTTTATTTCTGAATTGCGTTACCTCTCAAAAGTTGTAGTTTGGTATCCTCAATTGGTGAAAAATAATGAAAAAAATCTAAGTTGACATCTTCAGTTCACGGATAAGGCTAAAAGTTTTAAAAAATGTTAAAAATTAAAATTTAGAAAATAATAATATTAACTTTTTTGTATTTTTTTACAATGCAACAGCCATAAATTGTCAGTATATAGCGTAGTTTGAACCAAAAAAATATTCTATTGCTATTACATAAGATCTTTAGCTCGTGAATGTGCCTCAGATTGGGTAGGAGATTTTAGTCCAATTCAAAGACGTGTTCGAAAACGAAAGATCTTACGTAAATACTATAAAATATTTTTTTTAGGTTCAAACTATGGTATATAATGAAAATTTATGGCTGTTGCATTATAAAAATATAAAAAATTAATTTTATTATTTTTTGAAAAATTTTATTTTTAGCATATTTTTACAAAATTTCAGTCTTATGCGCGAACTGAAGACGTCAACTTAGAATTTTTTCATTACTTTTCCCCAACTGAGGATATCAAGTTACAACTTTTAAGAGGTAACGTGATTCCAAAATAAAGAAATAGATTTTTTCGAACCACCCCAGCCACACTGCCAATGGTGATCAGACTTTCAAACATATGTAAATAAAATGTTTTGTATCTAAAGCCGCAATTTTAAATAAAGTATTAAGAAATAATTTATTAATCTAAAAATAGAGATATCCAACAAAGCAGCAAACATTTTAAAGTTATGACCGCATAAAAAAAGTCGATAAATTATCTTAACCCTTTTTGCTGGTGGGAGTCCATTCACTGTTAAGATTTACTGCCAAGAGGGTTAACATGAAACTTCATGATCAGATCTGAAAGGCAAAATTTTTAACACAACAAAACATAAATATACAATGCAGAAACTTACCTGGGTCATAAGTATACTCTCTGTCATGAGGAACATTTGTAGGATATGGCAAAAAGTCACTAGTTGGGGCGTTCGGGTGAGGTGGTGTCATGTGGTGAACAACTTCTCTTGTTTTAATGACTTTTGTGATAGTTTTGTGCTTTAAGAAAAGAAAATATTTTATAAATATTTTTCTTTTAACTAAAAAGATCATCATAAGATAGGCAAACATTTCTTGAAACAAAATTATCATAATTCATAAATAGTTTAAATCAACATAAAATATAGTTTGATTTAATTAAAAAAAAAAAGTAAATAACTAAAAGTTTTTTAAAAAGCATTCCTAACAATTGAGGCTAAACCTTGTCTGCAAAACTTGGAAGGCTGGGCAATTCCACATCAAATCAATCAAGAAAAAAAAAGTTTTTGACCTCACCATTTTCAATTTTAACGACATTTGGTGTGAGGGACACATATGACAAGATAAGTAATCCAGCCAATTTTTAGAGGTCTACTTAATTTTTTACAAAGTACAGGGCTGTTAAAAAAACTGAAAAAGTACAAAAAAAAAAAAAAAAAAAAAAACCAAAAGTCAAAAATTGTAGTAAAATAAAAATTCAAAAACTACTGTAAAGCTAAAGAACAGAGCTCTCTATTGATATAAAACACGACTTTTTCATGACAGGTTTAAGTTTCAAGGCCATTCATTGTGACTTTTCACCTTGAATATCTCAAAATGGAATTTCCCTTAGAATTTCATCAAAAGAAATTATTTTATAGCTCTAACACTTTTCTTCCACTACACCAAAACTTAGACCGGGATCGCAATGGCAAGGTACTACAAAAAAATCAGGAATGTTCACATGTTTAACATCGTGGAAATTCCATATGTCAGGTCAGTCACCTTCTTGACCTCACCATTTCCGATTTCAATGAAATTTGTGCAAAGGACACATGACAAGACTGCCAATCCTGCCGATTTTTAAAATTCTTCTTCAAAAATTTTACAAAATACAGGGCAGTTAAAAGCTTAAAATGTGTGAAATAAACGGAAAGTTTAGACATGCAAATGACTGTAACTTCTATCCTAATTAAAGAAGAATAAAAATTCAAAAACCATTCTAAAGTTGACAGGTTTAAGAATCACTGTGACTTTTAACCTTGAATATCTCAAAACACTACCCCTAGAATTTCTTTAAAAGTACATATTTTGCAGTTCTAACATTAGTCCTCTAAAACTTAAATTTAAATAATGTTTTGGAACAAAGTTACACATAATCGTTTGAATTAAAAAACACCAAAACAATTTCTCGCATCATTTCTTAGCACATAATTGGTCCACTTTTTTTGGTTCAAACACTTGTGGTATTTAATTGGACACTAGATAAATATACAAATTATTGTAACTAATTCATAATAACAAAAATAAAATGAACAAAATAAAATATTTATTGAAATATATGATAGTTCAATTTAAATTAGTTTTGGTAATAATAACTAATAAATTTCAAAATACTTAATTAAAATATTTACAAGATGTGTGATGAGGTTGAAACCTCAAGCACTGATGCACCAATATTAAACAGTTTTAAAAGCATATTTGCACTCTTGAAATTTTAAATAAAAATTTTGCATGGTGGAAAATAGAATGCTGCTTACTTCCTGAGTTTTAGTCTGAGCTGTACTTCTGCTGATTAAAGAAGCATTATCCACAGGCACAGAAGATTGTGAATTATTTGAAGATGCATCTTCATCTCCATGTCCATTAGTAGAAGTAGATGTTTGATAGCTCATACTGTAACTTTCTTGAACTTCTGGAATACCTTCCTGCCTAAAAAATCTTCACATTAGTATATATATAGAGCATTTGATTTTTTTTCTTCAGACACTACATAAATATCAGTTTATTGGCATTGATTTCAAAATTTGTCCCGACATAGCTTTCTGTGCATAAACAATAACTGAAGAAAGAAAATTTACATAAGGGAAAACAAATGAGATCCGAGAAAAATTGAAATATTAATAAAAAAACTTGTTTTCCCCTTAAGCTCACCATTTCCCACCTCCAAGGAAGTTTTATGTGTTTTATTATAATTTTTTGAAATCAATAGCTAAAAAATGCTCCTTTCAGACAAATGCCCTCATACTGAATTACTGAATCAGTAAGACTAAGTAAAAATAATAGATTAAACTTTTACCAAGTTTCTAATACATAGTTGTCAGCTAGGGAACATTTCAATGTGTAAAACGATAATGCTGTTTTGATAATAAATATGTTAATCAAGTCTTATTCATTCATCTATAGTAAACTCCCGATTATCCCCAAACATTCACACTTTAAAGGGGAAAAAAAAAATTTGGCGATGCTTAAACTAAGTGTAGATAAATGCACCCATTTTAACTTGACAAGTAAACATAATATTTTTAGGCATCCCTTTTGATTTCTTCCTTCTCCCTTGTAACCTTCCAAAGTCAATAAACCATGATTTATAGATCTCATTAAGTATTGATTTTTAAATCTACACTACTTGTTCAAACCTGATTTTTAGATCTACATTATTTAGGCGTATAAATGAGTGACCACACCAGTTTTGCTAGGAAAAATTCTCCTCTCCTATATGTTTTGTGTTACCTAGCTTAATCTGTTTCAGTTAGTCTGTTAGCACGATTTTCTCGCATATGTATGTAACCCAATTGCAATGAAGAGAAAACTTTTTTCAAAGCTTTTGCAAATTTTTTACTTTCAATATTAACGTTTTCAGCTAAAATTTGAATGTTTGTAGGCATTACTGATTTTTTTAAAGCTATTGCAGTCATTAGGATCAATTTTTATCTATTTTGCAGTCTATCCACGGTTACAGTGTCATTTTATTCCGTGGATAACTAGAAGTTTACTGTAACTACATGCAGCACACTTGCAAGTATAATTTTCGAAAAAAAAAACGGTTTTCCAGTTTTATTGCGCTTTGCACTATTTGTTTCTTGTATTATTTTTTACAAACACTCCCCCCCCCCCAAAAAAAAACATCACCCAAAAAAGATATTTTAACAAAACAGTTTTAGAACAATTTTTTTTTTTTTTTTTATAAAGTGATCTAATTTCATTGTTACAATGACTGATGTGATTCTTGAAACTTATAGAAACACTGGAAGTAATCCTTGCATTTGAGTAACTCAAAATTTCTAGAGTTCTGCCTATTTTTTTCCAAAAGAAATTCCCTCGACGGTATGAAAGAAGGAAAATTCCTAGTCAAAAAAAAAAAAAAAACACCATGGAGAAAAGAGGAACTTCAGTTTGCCGATTGATGCAATGTTCACAAGTAGTTGCACTTACTTTGCACGTGGGAAAATCCATTTAAAAAAAAAAGAAGGACCATTCTATAGCATTTTCCCCCCTTTGTAGAGATCTAACAAAAATGGTAACATCAATCATAGGTATTTGTACCCTTCTGGTTAGTGTGGATGTAAGAGAACACAAAATAATTGTCTAAGCCGTGGTATTCACTCTTAGCGCGAAAAGTATTGGCTAATGTAAATTGGTATGTTTTTCTGAAAGAAAACACAAAGTTCAACTTAAATCTCCCAAGTTTAAAAGATTTTTTTTTAAAACTCACAATAGAAAAACATATCAACTATTCCAGCCTGTCTGATCCTTAAAGAAACTAGCTCTAGTTAAATACAGAGAATGAGATTTCTCTGACAAAAATTCAACAGCATACTACCTTACCCATGTGAGATGCTATGTCTTGAGTTTGAAATTAAGCTGAACACTTATTTTATCATCAACTTCCGTCAATCTTTGCACAACAATCTTGCAGTTTTGTAATTGGATGCATTTTAATACCATGTCAAAACATACTTCATAGCATTAGGGCCAAAGGGGAATTTATGCTTGTACACAAAAACTTTTTGGACAGACTTCATGGTCATCATAACTGAATGTACTATGCATGCTAAAAATTGGATGTTCAAGGTTATGCCTTTAAAGAAATTAGTGATGCACTGGATAGTGATTTTGTCGGATACCAGATATCCTGTTCCTTGCCAGATCCAGATATCCGGCTTTGTAGCTGCTTTTAGTTATGTTTCCAGTTCAATTATTTTTATGTAATGCTGTTTCTCAAAATAATAAATCAAACTTGTTTTATAAATCATTTCGTTAACAAAATATAAAATACATTTTAAAACATTTTTTAGAACTTCTATATTTTAATGTACAATATTTGAGTATTTCTGCATATAAAATGAAACACTAAAATATTGTGTTTTATTTCTAGATTCTTTTGTAGGAAACAAACTTAAAACAAAAATATTTCTGTATTACATTTTGGAGCTTTTCTGTTTCAGAGATCATTTAAATACGATTTTAAGTGAACAATACTTAACCTAGTAGTAAGCGCAGGTTTTGTGTAAAAACAGAAGGTCTGGGGGTACTCCCACCGGAATTTTTTCTGAACTATAGTTTAAAAGAAGCAATTTTTGATGATTACAAGCTATGTAAGAAAACAAAGTGTATTGCAAAATTTTTGAAACTTAAGTCTTCAAAACACAATAGCCAGGTATGATTACAATATGGAAGAAATTGGTTAGCGGTAGCCTAGGAATTTTTCAAAGTTATCGCTTTAAAATGCACTTAGACACAGTCTTTGGTGATGTTAAGAACAAGAGAGGTTGGGGCGATATTGTTTTGATGTTGAAATCTCAAGGAATGACTCCTAAAATTTTTTTAAAATTGTAACTTTAAAAAAGCATTTTAACATTTAAAGAGTGATGTTAGGAACAAAAGATACATCGAACTTTCAATCAGAAATTTTTCAAATGCGAATGTAACCACCATTTTCAAAATGGAAGGAAAGAAATGAAGTTCAGAGAAATGGTAATTTAAAAACTGCTAGTTTAGACAATCTTTGCAGATGGAAGAAAATCCTGGAAAAATTCTGAAAATGAGAACTTAACCCAAGTTTTAGGCAATGTTTAGTGATATTTTGGTAATTTTATTTTATATATCAATGTAATCAAAAACAAATGAATGTATTAGTCGTTTTGCCACCCCATAGAGGCATGGGCGGATTTATGGGGACATAGGCAGGGTTGTCCTATTTTGCCCACCCCGAAAAAAACCTGGAAAAAACCGTCCGGGTCAAAACATCATCTTGTCCACTTTTTTGGTAAACTGAAAGTTTTTAGTTAAAAGCTTGAAGTTTAAAAATAATAAATAATTATATAGATTCTTCCTATTCAAGTAATATTTTAATGTAAAAATAGCATGCATAAACATGTATATAAACAATTGATTGAAAAATATTTTAAAGTGAAAATAAAAAAAGTAAAATCGGTTGAAGGTTATGCAAATGTGTATATAACACAAATGAGTGTTAATTAGTTATAATGCATGTAATAGCATTTATAAAAACAAACACATCAGCTGTACATTAAGAAATTTATCCATGATATGGAGGTTTATTACCCATAATAAATGCATTCATATAATTAAAAAGTAGAAATAAAAGCTTTTAAAGAACCTGATGTGGTCAAATTCGTACAAATTCAAAGGGCTGGCCATATTATAAGATTAAATAAAAAACAATCAACAAATAAAATTTTTTTAGCTTAACCTAAAGGAGTTATAACAAGGGATGGACCTTATTTCAGATGGGTTGATTGCTTTGATAAGGATTTTTCTACCATTAAAGTGAAAAACTAGCAAGCCATGACTAAAAAAGATGAGGCCTGGAAGAAAGTTGTTGAGAAGGCCGGAGCCCACCCAGGGCTGTCACGCCACTGAGGAAGGAAGGAAGAAATAAAGTTTTTAAAGGTTAGAGTCTCAAAACATTAAAAATCATTTTTTTTTTTTAAGGAAAAACTACTTGATATTAGTAAAGGAAATGTTGACAAGAAGTGAAATCTGTTCTTGTAATACAAATTTAATGATCAGCAACAGGCTCTGAACCCAGCTAAGCTGTTCCTAGTCAATTTATTAGTCCTCAATGAAGATTAATGGCCATTTTAAAGTTCTCTACCCTCTTTCTAATTATAGTCTTTTCTTGTACACTGTTGTGAGTACCCACAACCCTAATAAAGTAGCAATTTGTATGACATTAACACCTCCATAAAAACATGCAAAGTACATTAATCTTTTACTATGGAGTGTGGGCAATAAAAACTCAAAAAACATAACAGTAAAATGTTTTTAGTCTATAAATCTTTGTTTTGTAACAATCATTCTATTTTAATTAAATGATTAATTCATAATAGATATGCTAATTTTACTACACCATAACAATAAATTTATGTATGTATAATCGGTTGATTTTTCATTTTGTCCAATTTCTTCCAGTGTCCTGGACTTTTTACAAAAAAGTGGACAAAATAGCAATTTTGGACATAGGGGTGCAATGCCCCCCCCCCCCTGTTTTGGGAGGACTTTATATAGTAACAACACACCTTCCAAAATCTTGGAAAGAACAAAAAAAAAAAAAAATCATGAAAACAAAAAAACCATGATTTTTTCCACTTTTTTCTCTTTTGAGTAGTTTAGAAGGGAAAATGAAGAGAATAGAAAATGTTATTTTCTGATGGGAGAAAAGAAAAAACATTGTACAAACAGAAAGTAAAAGCACTATAAACAACATTTTTATTTTTTACAAAAAAAAAAAAAAAAAAAAAAACCTTAAACCCTAGCTGTTCCAAACTAAATTTCAGATTTCTCAGAATCATACATTGCAGAGAATACGTCTGAATAATATGAAAGGTCAGGGAGTATTGCACATTTTTTGTATGACCGCTATACTACCTGGTAAAATGTTTTTCTGTGTTTTCTTTAAGTTTTTAAAAGAAAAAAATATGCAAGCAAAATTAATAACTAGAGCTGTACTTCATGCGCTCAGAAAATTTTCGTTTTTTTTTTTTTTTTTTTTTTTGAGAGAGAGAGAGAAAATAAATACTACCACAACTGAATAAATTTCAATTACCTGAGCATTCTGATTTAATTACTGTTTAAAAAGCAAGCTAAGTCATAATCATCTGAGTCTAAATAAGCAAGACATTGTCATTACTGAAATCTAAATAATTCCTATAAGTTAAACAAGCTATAGCTTAGCCACTTTGAGGTAAACCCCCTACTCCAGAAAAATTGCATGATTTGTTGCTATTTTTTTTTTTTTTAATCTTGAAAAAGCTAATTTTGTTTTCAAATACTTGAAAATATGGAAAATTGTGGCTACAAACCTTAAATTTCAAAATTTCTAACAAATGGGAGGGAGAGAAATGCCAAAATATGTCAAATTCAGATCCTTGCTGCATCCTGCAAATGCATCCTCCGAATGTTGTAAGACCCTTAAAAATTATGTCCTAAATCTGCGTATGTATAGCGGTGCTCCCAGCTGGAAGGAATGACATAGAGACCCCCAGCCCTGTCAATGTTCTTTCATTAATGTCATAGAACTTTAAAATGATAATAAACGTTGGATAATATATTAATTTCTGAAAAAAGTCAAACCCTAAAAGAGAGGGGGGGGGGGGTTAAAACTCAAAAACCCCTTTGCATATGCCACTGTTCTGTGGTCAGTACGAGAATTTGTGATGTATTTTCTGCAATTTTCCAATGCGATCTGCCTCCAGGGACTTGTTAACTTTTATATATACATCCAACTACTGACTTAAAAACGCATGTTATATTTGAAATAAGTTTCTGGGTAAGTCTGGAGTTGAGTAGCAATACTTGAATCTCCCTATACTTTTTAGGAGGCATATTAAACCTGTTTTATCCCAACTTATTTTCTTAAATTTGAGAAGAACGTTATTTTTAAGGATTGATTAAATCTTCAGCTGTCCCTTTAATAGGGCAGTGGGGGCGGGGCTTCCTCAATTCCAAAATATCTGCTTTGACACTATCATGTTATAACAAATCTAATATTAAACTACAACCACAAACTGTAACAAAAGTACTTTATCAATTAGTGTTACTTACGTATTTACTATAGCAGACACCAAAACTTTCATAGAAATATTTCTGAAATACTTAATATAACCTCACACTGGAACAGCTGTTATTACTAAATAGCCTTGTTCACATGGACTTTTTCTACTTTGCTTTAAACCGCATTCTGGTTATTTCCTGGGTAAATTTGGATCTTTCTTTCTCTTGCTTTCGAATGGAGTAAATGTGAGCTTTTCCCCCAGAATGCACTTCGCAAAGCGAGTTTCTGTTTACTAGCTGGATAAGCCACTAAGGTCGCTGGGTAAAACTGTTTCTTCGGATACAGGATACAAGCTTTTTTTTGCATGTGAAGAGTGAATTTTCTGACCGGTTATTTTAGGAGTTGGAGCGGGGAAACGTGAAAGTCTAATCTGAACGTAGCTAATGGCAACTAAAACTGGAATAGCCTCACTTATTTGTAAAATGAAGCAGGCTGGTAGTGTAGCCACTTCTATAAAACTATAACAATGATAATACCAGGAGCAATACAGAACATAAAAAGTTTATGCTTCGTGGTTTATTTCTTCAAAAAGTGAGTGAACTTGAAAATTCGAGCAGTGCCCGTAATAATTTGGCCACCCTCTGTAGAAGCAGAAATTAATAACAGAAACATGAAAAGAAATTACATCAACCTAAGATTTAACAAAAAATGAAATTTTTAATTGAAAATTTTCTATTATACCTCCATTTCATACCGGATAATCCCTATTTAACACCCACATACCGGATAACCTATCTGGAGTGGACTGGCCGGATCGGATACCAGATAGTAAAAAACTCAGCCGGATACGGGATAGTTATCAGATGTCTAGTGCATCCGTAAAAAAAATTAAATAAGAGGGTCATTCTCAGAAAAATCAGGAATTTGTGATTCTGGTTTTTTCACTATAAAGAATAAAAGCTTACAAAATAATTCAAGTGAATAAAACACTAATACAACTGATGGAATATATTGAAGTTGCTAAATGAGAAAAAAAAATTATCTATTGTTTAAATTTTGGTGACAGAATGTGATTTATCACATCCGTGGACTGTAACCGCTTGTCTTTTTTTGTTTAAATATTTTATACTTTATGCACCAAACAAGAAATTAGTTATTTAAGCTATATTTTCAATAAAGTACACATTTAGTACACACATCTCAAAAATTTAAAGTTAAACTTAATTTTGATATTTATTTAATTGCAAGTTTAATACTTATAACCAGAGAAATAGTCACACCAGTGGACAGAAAAGAAAGTGCCTATAAATTCTTTCAGTTTGCAGCACCAAACTAATGGTTGAAGGATAAACTTTCAAGAAGTCATTTTGTTTAGTAGGATAGAAACAGAAGCTTGCTTTGAGATTTCTGTAACTTTAAATTTTTTGTCCTTGCTTTATAAAAAGTAAAGATCAACTCATCACATCTGTGGCTCATACAAATTAAAAATAACCAGGTAAGATAATACAATAATTCAATGAATTGATAATAATAAATGTAAATATTTGTTTTTCAACTTTCAAGTCAAAACTTCAAAAGCACGTGTTCTTAAATGTAGAAAACGGTTGTTTTTATCATATCAGTGGACATCACATCTGCGGACAGTTTGTCCATGGATGTGGCACAAACAAAGTAATTTTTAAAAAATTTATTATTTGCTCGCTTGATCTGAACTACTATAATAGCATTATTACTTTAGGATAGATTTAACTTAATCTTAAGTATTTAACATATTAGGAGAAATTTTATTTTTTAAAAATCAGCAGCAAAGTTCCTGCTTTTCTTGAGAATGACACAAGAGAGAATAATGATGAATACAAAAAAAAAAATGTTTATGTCAGTCAATTTTCACTTGTTATTGACTCGCATGAAAACAAAGCTCTAAAAGAAAAAAAGAGCAAATGCCGCTTTATCCTTAAAGTAAAAAACACAAAAATTCAAAGAAAAAGTAGAAACAGGAGAAAGGCTAACTATCCTGAAAACAAATTGAGTGAATGTACGTTCTGTTTTCCACATAGTGAAACCTGTGTCAGTTGACCACTCGCGGTGCAGTACTTTGGCGGTCAACTTAGACAGGTGGTCAACTTATAAAGGGTGGTAATACTTTTTTTTTTTTGTCATTTCTTGCACTATGTATTCATTTTTTGAGGAATTCACCCTTACTCTTTCTGTTCAACTCATTTTCATTGTTTAATATTATTGAAAGTAAAACAATAATTAAAAATACTATTCAAATAATTTTGTTAGTTTTTCCTTGTTTTTAACTATATTAGACACTTTAGTTTTAGAAATTCCTTATATGTCAGCTAATATTCTCTGGCTTTTTCCATTTTCACTTAATTTTAATATTTCATACTTTTTATTAATCTCAAGTTCAGCTAATTTTCTTTTTGAAGCCTTTTTTATGTAAAACTTATAGCACAAAGAGCAACAAGCTCGACTCTCCCAGTTCATAAAGGCAAAATCAAAATGTCCTATCTCTTAATCCCTTGCACCAGAAACATGTAACTTTACTCATTAGCAAGCCCAGATCTGCGTACCCGCAGTGTGAGAGGCCCGCGTCCTTAAAGGGGCTAACGGCCCTAGAAATTGAAGAAAAAAATAGAAAAAAAAAAACTAGTACTAAGATTTCTTCACTATACTAAGAGACACTGCTGGCCTGTAGGTATGGGCCCTACATATTTTGTTGCACTGGAATCAAAATGTATAGATCTGGGCCTTCTCTTTTTAGCACAGTGTTGTCACAACAATTGAAACTGAAAGAAAAGACTTTGAACTTTACTACTGACACCTATTTTCATTGAACAGAGTACAAAAAGCTATCTCAAATAGAACAACAAATGAAAAAGAAGTTTGGAGAATAAAGAGCAGCGTTACTCTTAATGCTGCTGTTAAGTTAGTACAATGCTGTTCCGTCATCAAAGCATTAAAAACATTCTTAGAGAGCTATGAAAAATGATAATAATAATAATAAAAATAAATAAATAATAAAATAAGATAATTTGCTGAAGAAAGTTAAAAAAAATAATAATAAACCAAGTGGTCAACTTACAAAGGGTTTTTTACAATACTTCTAACCAAATTTGGCGAACATTAGTGGTCAAGATAGACAGGTGGTCAAGATAGAGAGGTGGTCAAGTTACAGAGGTTTTCCTTCATTATATGAGATAGGACTAATTCTGTTCCTGACAAAAGCGGTCAACATAGACAGGTGGTCAACTTACAAGGGTGGTCAACTTTACAGGTTTTACTGTACTGCAATTCTCTGCTTTCATTACTGCAATTCTCTTTTTATGTAAAAGACTATATATTTTACAGCCAGAAATTAGTTTAAAATGTTACAACCACATTCAATCGGAAGAGATGAATCTTTTATGATCAAAAAGTGAGTTAGTACATAAAAAGGAATCTTCCTAAATGCCAAAAACCATGACTCCTTGTTACTGTTTGAATAGGGAATTTAAAAATTTGATGGAACAGAAAAACAAATTATGCCTGAAATTTCTGAACAGAATCAGCCTTGTAATATACATACCACAACATAACAAAATGATACTTACAAATATTCAGGTAGACTTGATCCATGATCAGGATAATAGTGCCTAAAATAATAAAATATCACAGTAACATTACAATGTTTTCCTACTTTTCTATTCTTCAAACATTAAGATTTGTTATGATACACAAAATACTAAGTTCATATTTTTCTTACACACACTCACACATACATACATAAAAAAAGAAAAATAAATCATGCAGATTAAGGAGAGAAACATGCATTATTTCAACATCAAAATCATACTAGTACAAACCTTAGCACAGTCTCAATCTGTTCCGTACGAAGAAATTGCTGTTCCTTGGTAGATTCTGTAGTGCGGCTAATGAAGCTGGGGAAAAGGAGAAGCAGCATGGGTTTAGGGATTAAAAAGCGAATAGCAAAATTTGGAAGGCCTAACAGTTAGCAATTGATGGTACTATTGTAGGATGCCTGGCCACACTATGATTTAAATTGATTTTGTAATTTATAAGGCTAATATTATGCTTTTATGACTTGGTTAAGAATTATAATTTGCATTTTACAGTAAATGTATTGAGTAAGAGAGGTCTTCAACTAGTGGCGTACGTACTAGGATATGTGATATGTTTCTTTCCAATCCAATTTCTATAAGTCGCATGAAAAAGAAACTGTCGATCTAACTTTTGCAAAGTGGCCCTTCAGGCATTTCTAAGATGGTGTTGCACTCATTCTCTTTAAAGAAAATTTTAAAAGCTGCCCCCCCCCCCTGCTCTCTTGATCACATCTCTCAATGTGCTCTCTATCTTTGCGCCTTTGAAATTTAATCAACACTTGATGAGAAAAGCAAATCTATCTTCGAAAGTAACACACATTTCTGACCATGAAACATAATTTCCTCCTTCCTCTTGTCCCCCAGAATGGCATCAGATTATTACACTTGCTCTCGTCCGTTCTATGTTTTTGAGAGAAAAAAATCCACAACTAAGTAAACATTTTCATATGAAACCTCCTACTTTCAAAGAAAATTGAAGAAATATTTTAATGCATTTGTTAGAAATAAGCATTGGGGGGGGGAGGGGGGAGGATCAAATGTAACAAACGTGTTTAAGTATAGTAATGTTCAATTTTCATACTCCTGCGCCAAAAGGCTTGGTTTCTGTGATTGTGATTTTTGCAAATTCTGTAAACAATTCAGATTTAGTTACAATTTTTGTTAATTGTTGCTTTTATTTTGAATTAACAATAAAATTTTTCCTTTTAATTTTCAAACTCATTTGCTTAAGTGAGCTAGCTCTCTTCAAGGATCACATACGTGAGTCTCTTTATGGAAAACCTGCATATCTGAAATATGGCGTTTCCTGTTTTTTGGTACAATGAAATATGTTTAACACAAAAGTGCTTAAACCGAAAAATAGGTTAATAAGCAATGCTAAAACAATTTTGACAGTATACTTTGCAACTTAATGCATTACTTTCAGTTTAACATGAAACAAGAATCCTTCAACAAGAAAAAATTTCATTTGAAAATATGGGAAAGTTTCAACATTACTAGAGACTGTAAAGTCTATTCATGGTTTTTTTTTATATATAAATCTTTTAACATGAAAAAATATTTTGATCCCCTCAGTTTTGTGTTGAACATTTTACACTGTATTTGAATATTTACTGTAATTTAAGACTTTTGAAAGTTAAGATTTTTGAAAATGATTTTCTATGTTGGCTTCTTGAATAACCAGATCTTATCTCTATCTATTATACTTCTTGGTGTTGCATTTTCAATGTCGAGCAGTGTATAATTTAAACTTGCACATAGAAGTAAGTTAAGCATTCTTAGTTATGTTTTATATTTCAGATAGCTTACTTAATGATATTTTGTAATGGAATAGTTATATTTCTTTATTGCTGTTTTAGTGATTGAGTGTTAATATATTAACATAATAAAAGTCAATTATTAAATATTTGCAAATTTTTGAGAGTATTTGGTAGAACTGAATTCATTTTATCAGTGGCATAAGGAAGGGGATGGTGTCCAGATTTGGACTCCTAGCTGGAAGCTCAAAACTAATTAGTTCCAATAAAATTGATTCCTATAGTGAAAATTAAAGTTTTTCTCTTCTGTTAAAAGATTAATTTTATCATTTAATCAATTTTGTGTATAAATATGATTGTCTATGTAAAATTAAATTATGCCTGCTTCTGTTTACATTTTCAAGTAGCCTAGTTGCACTTCTTGAATGAAATATTCGTTGGCAAGAAAGGATTAAAAATTTGAAAGTTGAATTCTTTCAAGAACAGTAAAAAAAAACCTCTTAGTAACACTACAAGTTCAAATGAGCTAATTTATTAATCTAAACCACTTTTTGAATTTTTCCGTTTAACCCCCAAACTGTGTGTGTATGCATTTTTTTTTTAAGTAGCAAAGTAGCGAATACATTTCAAACCCAGTTTGTAGTCACAATTTTAAAAAAGGTAGTTGTAGCTCGCTACAAAAAGTGTAGTTTTTCCAACCACTGCCTCCCCCTCCCTGTTTCTTAAAATTAACCACAAATGAAATTCCATGTTTAAACAGTCGAACCTCGCGTTAGCAAACCCGGGATATAACGTTCCCTCGGTTGTAGCAAACCTTTCAACTGCATAGGGCCAAAATTTAAGCCCTATGCAGTTAACGTATTTTAAAACACTTGTAACAATCACTATATGGTAGAGAACCTCCTATAGGATGAAAAAATTCTAACAGTTTCAGCTTTTTTATAGCTCTTGCCCCAGTTACTTTCCTTACCAATTTTTCTAAAGCCAAACATCATCTGCTGCAATAGTTATATCTTTTTCACCAGAATACCCCTGTCCAAACAATTTCACACCTAATGCTCTTCTGATAATATTTTGAACTTTGCACTGACCATCCATAGCTAATTTAGCCAAGCCAAATAAATAAATAAATAAATAAAAATCTGTAGGGCATTAAGTAAAGTTTATTCTGAAATTGGAAAAACAGCCTAATTTTCAATTTGCAAGGAATTTTCACTTTCAAAATCTATCAGGCAGAATTCTAGTTCCAAGGTAGCTGTAAATGTTTTGGGCAATTTTTTAAATATAGAAACTACATAAACAAGTTGTAGATTTGTTTTCAATTGTTAACAGAAAAATCAATGAAATGACATGATATGCAAAAGTTTGTAACCAAAAATAACATCTTTCGTCCCATATTATAGATGAATGAAGATTCATTTCTAGTTCGTTTATTACTGTGTGCATTAGATAATACTAATATCTTACTTAATTTTATCATAATCACTAAAAGAAGTATTGTATGATAAAGATATTCATTATAGAAGTATCCTAGCAAACGTGGACAAAATGTGTGTAAAAGCAACATTTGACTACTTCTCTACAGCAAAAAAAAAATCAAATTTTTCATTAAAACATTTAAACAGCGCAATTTTCCGGAAAAAATGTAATTCTTATACATAAAAGACTAACTAACCATCAACTCCATGATTAGATGTTCGTAAGCACATGGTAGGAAGTTTAATAAGCTTATTGGGACCAGTGTTTGAGCTAGTATCGTTAAAGTCCATTGCCAGTCAAAGACGACTGCTTTGAAGATCGTTTAGCCGGCGAAACTCACTGGTTGTAGTATTAGGCTGGAACCACACTCAGTGTCAAAAAAAAAAAAAAAAAAAAAAAAAAAAATTTTTTTTTCATTTTTTTTTTTATTTTAGCACTAATAGTTCAGATAAAGTAAATAATACTGGAGCTCAGAAATCTATTATTCGATTTTAAAACGTAAATATGTAACTGCCTATATTTAAGTACATTTTGAACTTATAAAAGTTAGCATATGCTGTAATTTGCTCACATTTCTTTACAATACTATTCTACAGTCTACACATAAGTGAAATCTTACACTTCATTTTTCAACACACATCATCAAGGAATGGGATCGAATAGTGGCATTATATTGGAGTTCGACTGTATACCATACTATGTCATGAGTGCTCAATAGCAATTAGTGAAAAAAAAACAACATTTGTGCATTTTTTTTCAGATGGCCAGGCATCCTCTTACTACTGCTTCTATCTTTCTAAACACACACATACATATGTGTATATATATATATACAGGGTCCGACAAGAGTTGAAAAATCTTAAGACCCAAGAGAAATGTTTTGGTGCCAACCAAAATGGTTTCCCACAGTTTAAAGGGAAATTCAGTGTGATATGGCTTAAGAATCTGTCAGCAAGGTAATTTTGTCACTTGCCTGGGCAACCTGGAGTCAAGGATTGGTTGGACCTTGCATGCATAAATATATATATATATATACATATATACAGAGTGCCTGCTAAAATCCTTTGTCCACTCCAATAGTTTTTGAACAGCAAGAGCTGTAACCAAAATAGAATAAAAATGAGGCCTAGGTATAGTAAAATTGCCCTGTGCTATGCAATGAAAGTGCTTTCAGTGCTATCAATACAAAAATCAGAGTTTGCATTCTTATCTCACAAACAGTATGGGATACGGGGAAGAAAGTTGATTACAAAGTTGTTTAGCATCATTAAACCAGGAAAAAAAAATATGTCTTCCATACAGTAATATTAAATATAGTAGATGTAAAATGCATTTAAGAAACAATTGGTTGGGTATGGCAGCTTAGTAGAATGGCATGTCTCTTTTGATCTTTTTCTGTTGAGATACATCAAACATTGAGTGTATTACATCCCATCTCCCAACATTGTACAACAGGGTTGTCACAAAAGTCCGAGGATGAAATTCCTTTACATTTTCAGATGGTTGTTCAAAACATTCCGGGTTATCAACGTCAACCTACTTTTAGTAACATTAACATATGATAAATGTTTTTCAATTTTGAATCGAAAACTCATTTTATTAAAAAATGTTTTTGAAACTTCACCAACAATGGTTACCAAATATTATTCGGTTAAGCAAAAATAATCTAAAATTTACTTACATTCATCATGCTGAAGTAAATGGTACTACACTACTAGGTTAATTTTTTAAAACAGCCTTTTCATTTTTTTTTTTGCAATTGACAACACAATTAAGTGATTACTCTTTTAAAATTTAATTCATTAGAGAAAGAAAAATGCTACTACCACCTAGTTTATTAATAATTCCAGTAGCAGAATTCTTTAGTAAATTACCTATATATTTGTCATTAAAACTCATAGAAAGGTGCTAAATAATACTTAAACAAATTCAGAACTAAAAAATACAAGTAAAATGTAAGATAAGGGTAGTAGTACTGCTCAATAGTGAGTACGCAACACATCCCAAACAATAACCTAGATCAATTAGCAACAAAACTTTTTATAGGAAGAACCAACTCTATTTCTCTGGTGGTTAAAACGCTGTGGTTACATAACTTAACATCCAATAATACATTTTGTGCAACAGCTTAAAACTTTGATCACTTTTTAAATACATCACAATTCAAATTCCCCTATTTAACATTAAAAGTAATTCTTAAAAGGAAGACAAATTTAACGCAGGAATACATAAATACATTGAATAAAAACCGTAAATCAAGTCTCCCTCTTTAAAAAAAACAACTAATACTGACATTCAACCTATATAATATATTGACAATATATCACATACATTAAAATAGCGCGATATGCCAGTTAAAAGTTCCACAGAAGTCTAAAGTTTGCTAAAAAGACAATAATTCTTTCAGAAGAAATATCACTTCAAGCAATGTTCCAATGCCATACAAGAACCAAAATGAATCATTGCCTTTTTGTATTCCTTTTAGGAAACAATTTTACAAAATTCTAAGCTGGCAAAAGGATAAAACTCCAAGACAAGTACGAAGGATGACTTTGATTTACCTTACAAATAGCAGACTCAGAGCTTTATGATAGCTAAAATTGTTTTTTTCGATATTCTCATCACTTAACAGTATTCTAAATTGAATATTACTCACTAGTGAACCTAGTGATCTGAAAGTACAAGTGGGTTGTCCCGGACATGTTGGCCCTAAACCAACTGAAAAAATTGAGGTGGTTGACCTCCTCTGCGTGGACTCAACTCCGTTAACATTTTACTGTTTACAATTTTAAATTTGTTTTCTGCTATGCAGCCAGCCAGAAGTTCCTCAACTTTTGAGCTCTGACGTCATGATCGTTGCGATGGGGAAACACGTGATTGATTGTTGGGTTTTTAGACACCTACGGGATGGCCATCGCCGGTTTTCTCTCACATTAAAACTGGGAATCTTTTTCCATAGTTTGAATCAAAAAGTAAGTTTACATATTTAAAAACTTTCTAGCCTTTTATGAACTTGATCCAAGAACATTAAAAAATAAAGGCTTATGAAACAGGACATAGGGGAATCACATCAGTAAACTTCGTAACATCCAATCATTATAGCACTGCATTGAATCGGCAAGGAGTTTTGCCAGGATGAGACACAGCTGCTCTAAGAGCAGGGAAAGAATGTTCTGGAAACTTCAGGAGTGAAAGCCGAGTCGCATGTGTGAATTGGCGCTTAGTCAATGACATAAGTCTTTCGCTGGTCTCCATTTAAGCAGTAGGCTGTGAGTGAAACTTCACTAGATGGCTTTTTTGCTCTTAGCTCCTTTTCTTTTGCAGACACCCACAGCGCGTGGCCGACCTGAATCATTTTTGTATGCAAGACATTTTTTGCATTAAATACTTGATGATGAGCAACTTGTAATTGACATTTTTTTCCCCATATTTGCCACTGATTTTGAAATAAAAATATTAACTCTGAATTTTACCGAGTTAAATATTTTGGTGGTGCTGTAATTGTTTTTTTCTTTTCTTTTTTGTAGTGCAAATTGCAACTTTACTATAACTAGACACACGCTTTATGACTAGATCTTGCTATTCAGAAATTATTGGGGTGACAATGGACTTGAGCAGACACATAGCATATGTAACAAATTATTCATGCACTGACGAAACATTTTCAAAGCAGAGAAAAACTATGAAACGTTGGGTTATTAACATGCATTTAAGACTGAATACAGTTGATGCTCAAATTTTGGCTACACATGATAACTCTATAGTTGAAGCAATATAATGTTTCATTTTCAGTAGCAAAACTAAAAGCAGAAATATCTCTCTTTTAATGAACTTGCTGTACAGTTTCAAGTAACTCTTTCCAGAAAATTCCAGCAGCAAAGACTGAAAATTTGACAGAGGAAGATAGCTTTTGACTTCTTCTATAATTTGATCTTACCCTGATATTTCGTTTAGTTCTACAAAGAAACAATCAAAAAGTCTATCTTGACCATATAATCGGAATTTTACAATACCAAGATTTTAGATAGCGATTAATAAGGGAAAATGCATCTGTTACAAAAGCTGTATTGAAACAATTGAAAGTTAAAAGACTACATCAATGGAAAATGCCTTAATAAATGTTTCAATACTAACTAAATTTTAGTACTACCTCACTGTAAAAATATTTTGCGAACCTAGGAGAAACGATACACTGGGTTTGAAGTAAAAACTTGAAGATTTGTGAGAAAATTATCAAAAGTGTTAAAGTTCAACGTTTTAAGGGCACATGCTATTATTGACCGATCAAGTTCAAATTTTGCACATATTACTTCTTATTATAGTGTCACAAAACTAGGGGACAGCACTTGTTGAATTCACAAAAAAATCTTCCCATATAAATAAGGACCAACCACCTTAATATATATATGTTGTTAAATGTAATGTCACACCCTCAGGTAGCACAATAAAACCTGTAAATTATTTAATATACCAACTGTTCCAGCTCTTTGAAAACATAGCAGTTACTGCCCATATTACTTTTTCATGCTAAATAGTTTTTCTATTTACAATGGTTCTTTCTATTTATATTGTTAAATTTTCTTGTTGTTACATACACTTACTAATGTGCTACGTGAGGGTGTAACATTACATTTAACAACATATATAGAACACATTTAACTACTTTAGCTGCAATTTTGCAGTTTAAATATAAAACTTTTTTGTATTTTCCTTTTCCTCAGCATTATTTTGTTTAAAAAATGCTTGTTATTTGGCTTGTATACTTCATATTATATATATATAAATATATATGTGTGTGTGTTTGTATATATATATATATATATATATATATATATATATATATATATACATATAAAGAGAGAGAGAGTCATTCCATAGTGACGAACATAACATTCAGACTGTTTTGTTGCACAAAATAAGTTTTAAATGTTTAATAATCAATTACCTGTATTTTTGAGGAATTTTGTGAAAGAATAAAACTTCTGTCTGATACTTCATATCAGAAAACACAGTATAAATCACAGAAATTGGTTTTTGAAACTGAATTACAATAATATGTTTTTTATTTCTTTCATATTTAATTTTCTAACTTACTGTTTAAAAGAAGACTAAAAACAATTTTTGACTAATGACAGTTGTAAAATTACTATAAACTGGTTTCCCTGGCAATCACCATCCGTTATACATTGTAGAACGAGCTTTTCTTAGGAACGAAAGGCAGTACATCCAGCTTTTTTTTTTCATTCTTATCTCAAAGAACAAAATCGAAATAAAAACCTTTCTTTAAAAAAAAAAATTTGTTATTTCTATTGGCACTAACGAAAAGAAGATGCACAGTGACCAATGTGATTTTTGAGAAACTTCTAATACCGGTATTACATTTTTAAAAATACCGAATACTGGCATTGCCATTTTGGTCCAGAGTTGCAACCACTAATAGTATATAATTTTGGGTAAAGCAAGTGTTTCTTTAAAAAAAAAAAGTTTTCTTGTATGTGATAGAAAGTAAGAAAATTTGGTTGACTCTCTGACGGTCCTGAGCCATCAAAAGTAAGATGCGTGAAATTCTTCCCCATAATTTTTTTTTGAGCAACCTGCCATAAAGTCAAGTGCCTTACCTTATATCAATGCCTAGCTACGACACAGCGCCTCAGACGGGTTAGACAACGACCATTTAGCATCAGAAAAATAAGTGTAAAACGCTTTTGAAACATGCTCGCTATGGCATGATAAGACTTTCAAAAACCATGGGAGTGTTAAAGTACTACAGATTTTTCTACCATAGCATGTGCTTAATTCATAAAAAATTTATTCCCAGTACATTAATAGTTTATTTTTGGGACAATTTAAGGGAGAGATAGCGAGATACAAATTAATGAAGGTATTGCAGAAGTGAGAAATAAGTCTAAAAATAATGACATCAACTATAGCCAGTAATATACTGCAAGAAACTATAAGGAAGTGATAAGATTGAGTAGCAAAAATGCACTTTAACATTCGAACAGGTAACTGAATTAAATAAAAATTAGAAGCAATAAACTAAAAAAGAAACTAAGAGTTAGCAACACTGGAAGTGCTATTTAAAGGAATACACAAAAAGGTGAATTTATAAAACGGCAAAAAAAAAAAAAAAAAATAGTAATAAATAAAATAATTAACATGCAAGCATAAATGAATACATTTTACGTTTTTTTTTTCCCACTGTAAATAGTGGCTGTATATAATCAGGCTCGTCAATTGAGAGGGTCAGGGGAAGGGGTCATTCCTCTCCCTCCCCGGCTTTGAAAAATTAATGTTTTAGTACATGAGTGAGCAGGGTTTTTGTTTTTTTTCCTATAAATTTGCATTGAGTAATCATCAACCAGTAACATCCATTCAACCATCTCACATTCAGTGTTGAAACACTTCATGAGTAAAATAATAATTGCAGTAATATTTTCGATTCTATAATTATATTTGAAAGAAAATATTTGAAATACTACTTCCTTTCATTGATTATGAAATTAATTAGTATCATTTATTCCCTACTACGTGCCTTATTCATGACCAATTTAATGCTCTTTTATTAACGCCTAAGCAATTTCAGAACTTTTTCGTACTCAAAACCGTACATAGTCAATATCTGCCCCTGATTGAGTATTAACACTTTGCCCCCCCCCCCCCCTTGAAAAATTAGAAATGACGAGCCTGTACATAATCTACAGTAGTGGACAAAATTGTGAAAATCTTTTGAAAACAGATCATTCTAGTGGTTTCATGTTTAATAACACCACTTTTTTGACACCAATATAATAAAATTATGTATCAATGGAAAAGGATTTTAATCAAGATTGTAAAGCAATAATATTTTAAAATAGTTGTTTAATACAACAGCATTTTTGAAGAAAAAAAGTGATAACATAGGAAAAGTCAGATGTGCAAAAATTTTCCCTATACCAGTTAACCCTTAGCTGGCTGATCTTTAGCCTTAATTACGGCCTTATAGCGCTTTTCCATGGAGTGAACTGAGCTCTTTAGTTCTGCAGCTGCTATAACACAAAACCAAGATTATTGCTTCTGTTAACTGTGTTTTATTGCTGGATTGCTTTTATCTGACAATCTTCTTTAGCAGACTCGGGTGGTAAAACTGTTTGGAGGGTCAAAAATACTGACAAAAAATTAAAAAATACTGACCATATACTTTGGCGTATCAAAAAAGAGTATCATACTTAGTGAAATAGATATTAGCTTTGTTTGTAATGCGCAGCAACATAATGTACAGCTAATTTGGTACAAATTTTGGCTGAAAGTTTAGATTTTTTCATATATTTATTGCATAATGAATAAAACTTTTCTGAAACTAGGAAAATAAGTTAAAAGATCTTGCAACTGTTTAAAATATTATTAAGCGATTGAGAGCAGTTTTTCATTACATTTTTTTCCCTTGAAAATTCAGTGGAAAACAACTATTTTGAAATCAGGAAATCAAAGTGGAAAAAATGCATAAATTATACACTTAACTCTGTTAATTTTTAGTTTAAAACATCTTTTAGTAAAACTCAGAACACATTTAGAAGATTGCTTTAGTTACTAATAAGCAAATATTTTTGCATGTACAAAAACTAAACCCTGTCCCAAAAATATAGACACAAGCATAAAATACAATTCCCTGTAAAAATAAATGGAGGGATTTATATCACATATGTGTATAATGATAACCAATACGTGAAACACAAGTTAGGGTAATTTATTTTAAAAACACCATGGGTTGCATTTATTAAGAAAACTAGAAAATAGGATGTTCCATAATTACACACTTTATTAATCTATACATTACATTTAAGGTTGAGAAAGAGTTACAAATGTTAATGTGAAATTGTGTTTCCATTACCTCCTGTTACTTTAGACACATGGTTTTCCATCGTAAGTATCATTCAAGTTATTCCTGTGTCGCAAAAATATTGCCTTCCAGTTTCCTATAATTTTGGTGCCAGATGTTGACACACGTTTTACATTGGATCTAAGTTTAGACTAACCGATGGTCATTCCATGACATTGATATTATTCATGTTGAACTAGATTTGTTGAGTTTTGTGCACCAGTTGGCGCTTTGTCTTGCTGAATAAAATAAATGCTGGAAATACAGTTTGGTCCTCCCAGCAAATCCTGTATTGGAATAAGATGGTCCACTAATAGTCGAGAAAGCTCATTTTTTTGTTACAAATCACCAAAAATGTTAGTCAATTACATCCAAAATCACAACAAACCCTACGTTTAAACCGGCGAAGAAAATTACGTCTTGTGGTGACACATGGCTGTCAACAATATTTAGTACTGAGAAAAAATGGAACTTGGATGGACCCGATAAATAAAAATTTTACTGGGCCTGATTTAAGAAGCGAACGAAAAAGTTTTTTTTTTTTTTTTTTTTTTTTGTAGGCAAGCAAGATGGAGGATAAGCAATGACTTTAGATGCTTTTGGATTCAATAGACAAGCATTTTTGGCAGCTTGTAGCAAGAAAACGAGCTCCCATGACTATCACCAAATATTAGAGGGCCATTTTATTCTGATGCGGGATTTGCTGGGAGTACACCACTCTGTATTTCAAAAAGACAAAGCACTTACTTGTGTGCCTAACACAACAAATATGTAGTATCAATGTCATGGACTGCCTACTGCTTAGTCCAGACAAAAATCCAATGCAAACTGTGTGAACATCTAACAAGAAAATTATGAAAATTGGTGAAAATATTTTTCAACTCAGGACCTTAACCCCTTGAGGACCAGCGCTCGGAAAACGAAGCGCAGCTACGGGACCGAACGTTCTGAAATGGAACGCCGCCATCGGCCCGAGCATTTACAGCAGTTAAGCCTAACTGAACAAAAATATTCATATAAAATCAGCATCTCAAAATAAAGGCTTGAAATTTTAATTTTGCTTAAACAATGTACTACTGATTACTAATTATTAATATAAAGACTATTACATTATTAGAAGGAAGTGAAATAAGTAGAATACTAAAACTTTAACCATGTGCACAAAATTAAATGATATGTGCACAAAACAAAGTAAGAGTTTGACATCGTGAGTGTGGAATCAAAGAAAAAGAAATGTAGCAAAAAAAAATATGTTCCTTATGTAATTTTGCTTAAAACAACTTAGGTCAACAAATTTTAACTAGTTATATTTCCGACGCGACAAGTCTCAAAACCGCTTCATAATTCACTCGAAAACATTCCCTTTCACTCACTTCGCTAACCATTTTTATTGCAGTTTTTCATTCTCCAAATGAAAAAGAATAAATACAGAAGAACAATATCAGAAAGGATTCAAAAATAATCATAAACTTCAAGCCTCTTGAAATCATTCCTGTACTCTCATTGAACGGGGAATCCCAAAAGTCTCGAACACATACGCAAAAATATTTTAACCTTCTTTCCCTCCCCCATTATTTATTCAGCTAGATGTATATCTCTTTCAATTACTCATAAAAAAAAAGAGAAGCAAAGATATAAAC
This sequence comes from Uloborus diversus, assembly GCF_026930045.1. Classification (NCBI taxonomy): domain Eukaryota; kingdom Metazoa; phylum Arthropoda; class Arachnida; order Araneae; family Uloboridae; genus Uloborus; species Uloborus diversus. Next base: position 213,767,418 of record NC_072733.1, on the reverse strand, counting down.
AAGAGCAATTGACACCTCATAAATCATATGCGCAGAGCAGTGATTCACTGTTGTTTACATTAAAAAAAATCTATCCCATTGAGAGGCCCAAATAAGAAAGTAAAGCATGTACATGAAGGTCAAATACCATGTGACTCGAATATGATCAAAGTTATAGTCATTTAGCGCCATCTATTATCGTTTAAATATTCAATTCAATCGTTCCATTTCGAGAAAGCATATACGTGACGCTGGGACGTCAGCGTCGATCAGAGCGCGTAGCGGAGAAGTGACGCTGGGCTGATAGGAGAGGAATCGATGCGTAGCGTCCGCGTGACGCTGGGTGCGAGCGGGTTAAAGGAGCAATAGACCAAGCAATGGAACCATTATGAACTGCCCCCATAGGTAAAACAATTTGTAACTTGATACTTTCAATGGAAAATCGCGTGTTTGAAATAATTAAGGGTAACAGAATCACAAGGTTATATTAACTTTTGTAACTGTTTCTCAACCTTAAATATCATATCATTTATAAATTTAAAAAAAAAAGGAGGCTCATACGGGAGGGCAAGAGGTTGCAACCGCCCAACTTCCGAATATACAGGATCTTTGCCCCCCCCCCTCCATCTTTTCAGAGTAAAAAATTAGCAATTGATTGAAAAGTAATTTTTTATCAAGTGGATTGATTTTTTTTTCATGGTAATAAAGACTAAAAAGTACAAATAAATGGACTTTTCAAAAGCAACTTTGAATTGGAAGGGGGAAATTTGCAGTTTCCATCCATCCTGATTTTTGAGGCCATGTCCTTTACTTTTAGAGGCATTTTAAAGAAACGCTAGCATCTAAAAATATAGCCTAATTTTACACAACGAAAAAAAAAATCAGCTTCAGAGGTGCCCGCTTCCTAACACCCCTCACTTCTGAATCCCCATTTTTTTGGTGCACCAGTTACCTATGCTAAAAAGTGCATATAATTATGGCACAATAATCGCAAAGGATCCCCCCCTCCCCCAATGAGAAAAATTCCCCTCGAAACAAGCCGCATAAAAATTTTCAATGCCGCAATCTGTGCCATTTCCCTCCCTCCAGGTGGGCCCCCTTTTTCTAATAAAGTAACCTTAACTTGTGCTTTAGGTTCTGTTTATTATTAGTATGCACCATATTAAATTAAATATCTTACCATTCATATTTTTACTGTGAATTGTATTTTATGTTTGTCTAAATTTCTGGGACAGGGTGTAAGTTCACTTTTACTGCAAGAACTTATGATGTAAGTTAAAGGCACCAAATTAAACTAAAAATTAAACATTACAATTTTTACTCATCTTGAAATTGTACACAAATGTAGCTGTCATTTATTATACCTTATTGCTTTATATTATCGTCATCTTACCTTGTACTTAGGACAAAAACAGGAAAATGTTTCAACGAATATAACCAATCTCAAAGAGGCAATGGGGGGGGGGGGGGGGAGAAGCTAGGTTTGCAATAAAACTAGATCATCCTAATCCAATAAAATAGCAGATTTTTATCAAGTAAAGCAGACTACTATCAGATTGGCGAAATTGGATTGAATAGTAGTGAATAGTATCTAAAAGTTAATGATTTGATAAATTTGCAAAAAAAAAAAAAAAAAAAAAACTGACTTTACTGACTAAATTCTGTAAATACTGACCATTTTTTAAAATACTGACTTTTACTGACCAGTTTTATGCCCCTGCAGACTCCACAGAACTTCGATTGGGTTAAGTTCTGAGCTATTCGAAGAAAATTCCAGCAGTTGAATATTATTTTGAACCTTGCACACACCAACAACATTAATTACATGTTGAAATATTAATGCTTCAATATCTTGTAAAAGATTATGTCAAGAAGGGGCTCAAATATTTCATTTAGGTATCATATTCCCACCAATCACTCCAACTCTGTTCACATCTCTTGATGTCATACAACCTCAAGTCATAGTTCTAACTAGGTCTCTCACGGTGGGTGTAATGCATTTGAGAAGGACTTCTTCTCCAATTCTTCTCTACACTTATTTTATGTCATCACTACCAAACAGGGAGATTTTGGTCCATCACTCCAAATTACACTGTCCCATTGTCAGTTACCATAAGCTTCAGCCCAGTTTAATCGTTTCCACCGTTGTTTTAGATACAGAAGTGCTAGTGGCTCTTTTTGTGGAATTCTAGTGTTTAGATCGAATTCCTGCAGTCTACGCCAAACAGTCCTTGCATTTATCATCACATCGTGTTGCACCATTTCACCTTGTACACACCAAGATGATTTCTTTATGTTATCTAGGCACCCCAATAATTTAATTCTTCTACCATCACTTGCTGTTGTGCACTTCTTTTCTGCCTTTATCAGTTTGATTACCTCATGACTAAACCTTCTTGTACCTTATAAAAAATTTAGAAATGCCACCTTCAGTTAAGTTTCCCCCAAATATTTCTTTATAACTGACCCCCTTTTTCTACTATTATTACTATTTTACATCACTTCTTAGGTGACCAGTCAACTTTTTGCAGCACATCTTTAATTTTATATTGAATTTTTATAAATTATGTTTCAAAAGCTCACTAGTAGGTCAAATGACACAAAACAAAGAACAAAATTACAAAGCACACTGATTAATATCCTGTGACATGTTGGTTCATTGCCAAAACATCACCAGAACAAGATATATGATTTGCTCTGTAAACACTCATGCTCATTGGATACATTAAAACCAAGATGACTACTTTCAATAAATATTAAATGTGCTTCTTTTTCTGGTTATTTGGCTATACTTTTGATATAATACAGGTAACTGAACAATGTTTATTGCTTTACAATCTTGATTAAATTACCTTCCCAATGGTACATAATTTTATAGTATTGGTACAGAAAAAAGTAGTATTATTAGACATAGAACCAATAAAAATCAACTATTTTCAAAAGGTTTCCACAATTTTGTCCATTACTGTACTTAAACATATTGTTTTTAAATGATTTAAACATTAATTATTAAAACTAAAAGATAAGATTATCACATTATTTCAATTGAACTTAAATACTTACAGGTGTGGTTCTGACATTTTTGATTCAAATTCTACATCAGCAGAAGGGGCAGGATTGACATTAGGATTTTGCCAGATATAATTGCAGTCAAAATAAGTAGCACTTCCGTCTTCAGGATCTCTTACCTTGCACTATGAAAAGAGTTAAAGTATTTGAGTTTAAAATGCAATAGATTTAAAGCATATAACTTTCCAAAATTTAAAACAACTGAAAAAGATTAAGATACGTTTAATTGCATAAATCTACAGGGTGGTCACTCTCCAGACAAACTCAATGATATTTTCAGGTTTTCCAGAGTAAAATTTCAGAAATCCCAGATACCATGAAAACATATATTTCTGATTTTTAAAATTTTATTTTGAAACATAATCAAACCATTATATTAAACAGCACACATACGTACACAGCTATGTGTAATACCCTGCAAGTGCTTTTTATGCTTTGTATTCCAAGTAAAAATTGAGCACATGTGCTCCACTTTAATCTATATAGGGGAAGGTGGACCCTAGGACACTTTTTGATAATGATTTTCAGAAAATTAATTTTCAAATCAATTTTCAACAAATTTAGCTGAACATTTAATTTAGACATTTTTGCTTCAAATAAAAATTTTATTTTACTCCATTATTTCATCAAACTAAATTTTCATAATAAAAATTAAAAAGTCATTACAATGTCCCAACTTGCCCCATTAGGTGGGGTACTTTGGGACACTAGCAAAAAAAAAAACTTAAACGAATAAAAAAATACTAATCCTACTTGCTTAAAAAATTTCTATTTACAAACTTACAGCCTAACAAACTTCATTAGGTTCCATATTCAATTTACTTATATACTGTCTAAAGAATTCTTTTACTCAATCCATATGTTTTAGCAACCTTTCTAATTGAAATCTTATTACTAAGAACATTTTCTGCTGTTGTTTCAAGAGCAGAAGTCCTTTCTCAATTTTAGTTCATTCAAACCCTTTATCAAATTATTAAGTACAATAAAATAGGCTTTTTCTATATTGTACACTGGTGGGACAGTGTCTCAACCTGCCCCACTTAAGTAATTATATATCAATTTCTTAAAAGTTAGGCTTAGCAGTACATTACATTTTTTAACCTTTAAATTATTATGAAACGACATTTTTCAATTCCCACATGCTCTGATTTAAATTATTTCATTTCCTGCTTGAAAATTTCGATAATGAAACCACCCATTAATATAACTCTGAACCTCTGAAAACAGAGGAAATTAGATTAGTGCTTATCTGTTAATATGAGAAATTCCAAAGTACACTGAGGAGTAGATTTTGCTGTCATCTATGATGTCCAAAGAAAACTAATTTCTGTTTACAAAATTACAGCTGAAATTTATTGTGTCCCAAGGTGGGCCATGTCCCTAGGTGTGCCATCCTCCCCTACTATTGAGGCAAAATTTTAAAATATCAAGAATGTCCAAATTTAGAATGTTTTCAGATTTATTCATATAGCATTACAGCCATTTTTCCAAATTAATATCCTTATTATACTCTATTTTACTTTATTCATGAATTCATAGCTGTCAGCCTCAAGATTAAACAAATACCACACTAAAATAAACAAATAGGAGTTTGCAGAGTGGATCACAAATCTTCCTGTTTTCTCAGTGGTACTTAAAAATTTCCTGTTTTTCAGGTTTCCAGAGTGTGAGTGGCTACCCTGATCTATTACCGTCATTCCATCGTGAAGAAGGTAACCCCTTGTTTCGTTGCATAACATGAGTTTTAAACGTCTAATAATCATTTACTTGTGGCTTTGCCGAATTTTGTGAAAGAATAAAGCTTCTTTCACACAGTAAAACACAGTATGAATCACATCAATTGGTTTTTGAAACTAGTGTGACCAACGAAACATTTTTACAACCTTGAATTTGCAACATGAAATTCAGCTCACATTTTCTCTTAATTAACTTATTGTAAAAACAAAGCAATGCATTATTTTCATACCTTAACTTTATTTCCAATGCAGAATAATGCTCATTTTTCTTATAATGGGACAGAAATGAATATTTCTTTAAAATACGAAGTGTGACGAACCTAACAGTGAAGAAGTTAACTCTGAAGTTGCATTCGTCACGGCTACTGAAGTCCATTTTAAAAATAGACTCGTTCAGTTTTAGCAGGGGTGATTGTGAGTTCTTCAAAAAATACCTGAAAGTTTCAAAGCAAGAACAGGGGGGGGGGAGGGGATAATCTTTGGCCCCTATTACTGAAGTGCACCTATGCCATAGTATTAAATAGTTCAATAGTCAGAGTCAAAATAGTGTGTGTACATTTGATTAAAAATTTTAAAGGGTTACAAATGCACTTTTGAGCTGGTGTTATACAAAATTATCTTGAGATTTGTCCATCTTAAGGCTCTTGCAGGTATATTTGATGAGTATTGTATAATTTTTTAAAAAATTGCGGAGGTAGGGAGATAAAAACATAACAAAAAAACATAATTTCGGTATTTTCGGACATAAAAATACCGGAAATACGTCCGAAAATACCGGAAATTCGGTAAAATACCGGAACACAATCACCCCTGGTTTTAGATCGTTATGTGTCTGAATATTAATTAATAAGTAAGCATTCTGACACTTTGTCTTAAAATTAACACTTCTAGCAACAAATTTTCACCATGGATGAAATAAATGCTTTTTTATTGGCTTTGTGTTTTTTTTCCCCTTTTCTCTGTTTTGAAGTGAAACTTTTCATGCAAGAGCTTTGAATTTCTGATCTCTAACCTTTTTGTGAGACAGAAGTGACGTAGTTGTATTTAATCGCTGCCAAAAATATTGAAAAGTGATGGTATTTATAAATTTAGTTTTGCTCATAAAATTAACAATTTAATTTCAAGGCTAAACTTAAGTAAGCATATATTTGTGGATTTTGGTCACTTTAAACGTTTCAAATAATGCAGATTTTTGAGGATTGCTTTGATTCAAGTCAAGTCATCAGCTTAAGAGCGTAATTCACAATTGCTAAGGTTTTGACTTGAATTTAGTTTGTTAACTTTTACTACCAAAATTAACTTAATTATTACTATTATTTTTTATTGTTTTTGGCAACAGTTAAAAGGTGGATTCCAAGTAATTTTTAGTTTTCTAAATGTTTATAATTCATTTTCTTCATTAAAATATACAATCATCTTATGAATATGTCTAAATCAGATGCAGAAAGAACGAGAGGTTGCCATGAGAGAAAATGTACAGGTGAAATAAGTTTAGAATGTAGAAAAGATAAAAGTTTTCTTCTATATTGTGTCTTTCATTGCACTTTTTTTTTTAATCACTCACAAGCAGAGGTTTTTTTTTTTCCAAAAAACTATCAAGGAATGTAATCGTCTTTACAAAAACAAAATCAAATGTAAGGATTATTTTTTCAAGAAGGCTTCTACTAGTTCGATTTTCATTTCTGCAACAGTAATTCCAATATTAATATTATTTAGCATGATAACATATAGCAAAGAGCCTATTTTTTCCTGAGACTACTTGGAAGAGCATGCTTTTTGAATATTTTCGTAAACTTTGCATGATGAGAAATGCCGTGGAATTGATTCTCATATCCTGACCTCATTTTTGATTTCTCAATCTTCTATTATCATTTCTTTATTTTATTTATTAATTATTTTTTTGCTGTAATATTTGTCTACGCTCTGCTGCTTTTTTCCTGTCATTTTCTTTTTGCTTTCCTGCCATTCTTGCTCTGCTTCAACTTTTTTTTTTTTTGAGCTGCCGTTTTTTCCATAAAATACAACCCAAGAAAATTCCAAATATGTGTTAAAAAATAGAGTTAATCGTTGCGAAAATTACAAAATGTTAAACAGTGAAATTTAAAAAATGAAATTATTTTCGAATATACATTTCATTTATTTCTTATAGAACTAAATGTTCGAAAGATGCAATGCTTGTTTCAAGCGATTATGTTCATCACAATCAATTTGTTAGTTTGTCAAGCTGATAACTAATTGTTTAAATTTTTTAATAAAAGTTTAACATTTTAAATGCATTTTAGGTAGCTCTTGCGAAGAGAAAAGCAAATTTTATTTTTTATAGTTCTATAAAAGTGTGGGCGGGGCATTTTACAGTATTTGTGACATACGCGTGTCTGTAACAAAACATGCAAAAAGGTTAAAATTTTTAGATATGTTGAAAAAGCACATTCCAAAGGACATGAATGTCATATTTTTTTCTTAGTTTACTTCATGTTATGCATGTAATCGCAATCAAAACATCGAAAATACAAATTTTATCGTTAAGGTCTCTACATTGAATTTTTCTTCAATAGTGACGTGAACTGAATTTCAAGCCAGAACTGGTGCTTGAGACAAATAAAAGTAGTAAGGCCTTTAAAAAACTTTATACTTAAAAAACTTTCAGAAGAATTTTGGCTGCACAAGTCTATAAGAGGAGTCGGAGTACATTGGTCGGCTTCTCTACTTTTCTCTTTTTTTTAATGTCATCATAAAATTCAATTAGTAGTTTTATATTCTACCATGAGTTTCATTAAATATTTCACATCATCCCAGAAAAGGTTCAATTCATTAACTTTTTTAACATTAATACTTTAACAGAACTTTGTGAAGTAAACCAACCTGCCTCAATCGCGGGGTCCCTTGACCTACATTACAAAAACAACTTCTGCAACAATTTTAATAATAAATATTATCCAACATTTGTAACATACAAATGATGTGTTGTGATTAGAATTTAAAACCGAAGTTTAAAGATCAATCCTAATTAAAATTGACCAACATCTACTTTTGCACTATTTATGCCAGACCTGTTACATTTTTTCAAGAATTAGCACAAGTTGAGTTTTTATCAACTTCACTATTGCTAAGAGTATTGCCTTTTTAATTGTTCTAGCAGTTTTTGTGGGTTTTCTAAAAGTGAACCAACATACCTCAGGTTCTTGGTCTAAAAAAAAGTTGTCCTGATTTTTTTCGTTACAACAAAAGATAAACTGCAAATACTTAGGAATTAAAAGAACTTATTTGAGAGAGGAATTCAATTTATTTTGCTTCATTTCTTCATGAAAATCATCTTAAAAAATAAATACAGAAGTCCCTTGTAAAGGTCAAGACTCGGAAATATTCCAATGGGCCAGTGGCCACTGACCCGAAAAACTTAGTGGCCTCTACTGTCACCGAGTTTTAAAGTATAAAGGGGGGGGGGGGGGAGTTTTCACTACTTTCATAAAAATAAATAGAACTCTGCGCACTATGAAAAACAATTATTCAATACATATTTATTTAAATATGGTAACTTTAAGTTAAAATAGGCTTTTGATTTTTTTTTCTCAAAAAATGAATAAACAAATAAATTAGTAAATGAGAAGTTGGCAGGAAACTGCATTTTAGATCAATGTTTTAGTTTAAAGCAAAGCTTCCAAATCATCTTTCCAATCCTAATACAATTGTGCAGATAATAATTCATTTTTCATGAAAATAATTTAAAAAAAAAACATGATTTATTGTCATTTTATGTTATGTTCAATACTTTGTATTGAGGTAAACAACAACTTCTGTTTTTGGAAACTTAGGCAAGTAATAGTCACGTCTATTTCCATCATGCGAATGACCAAACATGGCATCTGTGCGAAAATTTCATGATTATAAATAGATTTTTGAATTTCTTGCATAAAAGTAGTAAATTCAAAATTCTTAAAAAAACTACAATTTAGATGAAATAGTCGGTTTTTAGCACATTAGCATCTAAAGCAATGAAGATAATAATTTAAAGATTAAATTTTGCATTTTTAGAGACAATTAAGAATTATCTGAAAAAAATCACACATTTTGCATAATTTTCAACAGTTTGCATTGCAATAAACATCCTATTCTGCTTATGAAAATGTAGGCACTTAAAGAGTCTTGCACGCCAACATCTTCGGAATGACCAAACATGGCGACTACGCCAAAATTTAAGATATAAATTTCTGAATTTGTTGCAAAAAAAATTTAAAAATAAAAATCCTTAAGACTACACTACTTGAAAAGTTATTAGCACTTTTGCATCCAAAGCAATGAGGATAAGGTGAAATTTTAAATACAAAATTTTTCATTTCTCAAGAAAATGTTTTAAAAAAGAAAAATGATTTGCTGCACATTTAAAGTTATTTTCATTAGTTTCGCAGTTATAAATAAAACATCCAATTCTGCTCCCCGTATGAAAACTTTGGCATTTAAGCATCTATCTACTTCAATCTTGTGAATGACCAAATATGGTGACTATGTTTCTAGCTGAAATGCTGAAGCCTTTCCGGTAAAAAAAACTATCTTTGCGGAGTTGCATTTCTTTTTTCTTTCTTTTATTTATTTATTTTTCTTTTTGTTCTTTGGTAAAATTATCTGCAGACTGCTGAAAATCTATGACGCACGCACACGTCTCGCAGTTTCTGCTATCGGGGGTCTAAACGTATTTATAATGTTCTGAAACGTGGAAAACAATTCAAACCTGCGTATTGATCAGGAAGACTGAGAAAAACTACCTTTCATGAGGATAAATAATTAAAAGATTGGCTATAACTGGAAATTTGTCTCTTAATCAGCTAAAAACCAGGATTGGTATAAAATCGGTTTTTCTTGGGAAAAAAAACCAAAAAATGGGGGGTTTTTTTTGTTTAAACCATGTTTTTTTAAATTTAACCTGAGTTTATTTGGTTTTTATTATTTTGTTAGAAAAACAATTTTATTTTAGGAAAATAATAAAGACTTTATGAATTAATTGTTAAGGAATGTCAAATATTCATATTTGTGGCTAATTTCTTCGTAATTAATTAAATAATTAAGAGTAAAATCTTGTAATTTCATTCCCTCATACTTAGAGTTTTCTATAGGAGAATATTGTTTGAAAACCTTTAACAATAAAAAAAAACAATATATATGCAGTGGCGTAGCTAGGGAGGGGCGGAGAGGGCAGTCCGCCCCGGGCGGCACTTTTTGGGGGGCGGCAATTTTACACTTTTGATGCGAAAAAATTTAATGCGTTTTCCCAATAAGTAAATCATGCTTTTGATCTTTTTCTGGAGTGAAAAAAAAAGGTCTTTGAATTCTGAGGTTGTGGTACGACTATGATAATAAAATTACTCAAAATACAAAACATGCGTTGTTCTTGTGGACATCTCAGCATTATATTGTTTGTTTTTCTCTTCCTTCGTCTTGAAGCTATAGACTTAGGGCGGTGTCACATTTTTCGGGAAGAGCAACCGAACCTTCCTATCCCTTAACATCATCAAACATCCCAAAAGGGCAGTTTTAGGCCTTGAGTCTCGAAACATTTCCGAGGGATAACGCCCACACCATCCCTGTACATCTCATCTTTTAGCCTAATATTAAGTTTTAAAATTTTAATACCAACAAATTCCTGAGGGCACTCAAGCCCCCGACCCTTCCTCTAACGTAATTGAAGTTGAAGATAGTCTAAAGCGTGTATTGAGGACATCAACTTCGAACTTTAAAATCCCCATTGCATCCAATGTCTACAAAAATAGCTTAAAGTCGGGTTTTGGGAACTTAAATTTCAGAAAAATTCTAAGGTAGGGACCTTAAATGTGCACGAAATCACCTAATGTCGTCACAGTTGGCTCCAAATTTCGTTTTCAGACATTTCTGAGAGAAGACCACAAAGCCTTATTTTCTCAGAAATAAAGAGCTTAAAATGAGCAAGTTTCGAAAGAGATTTCGGGTGGGAAACATCCCTCCGATCTCTCTCTCATGACATTGTTCGTCAAACAACGGCTAAAGTTGCGTTTTTAGGACGTCATTTTTAAAAAGTTTCATAGGGAGACGGGAAAACCATCTGACTTCCCAACATTTTTGGGATTAATTGGAAACTTAAGTCATCAAAGACAGCCTACAATTGCGTTTTTGAAACTTCGGCATAGGAAAATTTCTTGAGAGCTCCGGAACGTTCCCTGTTCTCTTTAACGTCATCCAAAACAGACTAAAATTGGTTTCAAGTTTAAAAATATATCGGGAGGAAAATCCAGGTCTTTGTTGGAGCTAGGAGAGGCCCTTACACCACTAGATACAGCCTACATTCACGTGTTTTTCAGTTTAGTTGAAAAGCTTTTTGGACAGCAGCGCTGAACCTTTCCCAATACAGGGTGGCGACAGGAACTGTGAAAAAAAGTTCCCCGACTTTTCCCTGATTAAGTTCACCAAATTTCCCTAATTTACGTTACCAATGATAATGGTTTTCTTTCTATGCTCTACTTGAAATCCATTGTATGTTTGTATAAAACGCAGTATTTTAAAGGTTTTAAGTTGTGTAAAGTTGTTGAACTAAAGATATATTTTTAAAAAATGCTACTTTTTTAATAAAATTGTTAAAAAAAACAAAGTCAATTTTTTTGGGAAAAAACGAAACATACTAAAAAGTATAATAAATTTTTCTACATGGAAAGATTACAGAAAATTAAAAAAAAAAAAAAAAACTTTATTTCCAGAAACCACTTAGCATAAGAATTTTAAGAAACTATTAAAATTACTCTTAAAAACATGTGTATTTATGATAGAACTAAAAAGTAATTGAAATTATTTTGAACTAAGTTTTCAAACCGTATAATAATTGTTGCAAGAATAACAAGTAATAGTGAAAGAATAGAAGTAATGCAGTTATTCTTATACGACTAATTGACATATTTATGCAAAACAGATGGAACCATTTGACATCCATTCATAGGAAGCTTTTCTCTAATCAAGAACATAGGTTTTAATGAATGAATACAGCATTTTAATAATAAAAAAATTAAGATATTTACTTAAGTACACAAGTGAACTCTATTTCAAATGATTTCAGTATGTAATGAAAAAAAATCTTAGATTGCTTTTGTAACAAACAACTTTGAAATGAAAGGAAAAAAAAAAAGGAAAAAAAGCTATTAGTTAATTTCAAAATATATAAAAGAAGAATACAACTTGGTTATAAAATTAAAGAATCACTTAAGTCTGAAGAAAAGAAAACCTTTATAATCTGCGGTGACAACAAATAGTATAACGGCAAAAAACAAAGTTTTTTTTAATTGAAAGTTTAATTTTAGCAATTAAATTAAAAAAGCAAAGAAAATAACTTTTAAGTTTTTATAGTATTAATTCAAAAACCAAAGATTTCTTCTTGAAATCGTGATTACAGTACACTAATTACTTCGAGACATTGAAATAAACGCAAAGGAGCTAAGGCATTAATGAAGGCTTCCTCTTTGCCTGTATGGTTGTTTATTTTACGTAGCATTGAAAGCGTAAAAGGAAATTTTAAGCTAGGTAAAATAAACAACCTAACAGACACAGAAGCAATCTGAGGAAGTTCATCCTGTGGTTAATAAGTAAGATTCAATACTTCGACGTTGAGGAAAAAAGATGCACAAATATGCGGCAATGTATAATCACACTTCATTAATTTTACTTTTTTTTTTGAACAGATAATTGGCGAAAAATGCATAGGGAATTAGAGTACTTAATTTAGTAAACGAAAAAAAAAATTTTTTTCTTCATAAAATGAATTTTCCCTGATTTTTTTGTTATTTTTTCAAAATTCCCTGATTGATAAAGTTGCCTGACTTTTCCCTGACCTCCCTGATCTGTCGCCACCCTGCAATATCTTTACGTGTCCAAAGATAGCCTAAATTGCTTTTTTAAGACTTCAATTTCTGCAAATTTCTTTGAGAAGTCCCAACCCCCTAACGTCACATAACGAAAGCATAAAACTGATTTTAATTTTGGAAAAAAAAAAAAAATTCTGGAGGGAGCGTCACCAAAAATTGCTTAAAATTTCGAATTTTGACTTAACTTTTGACATTTTTCGGTGGTGCTCTGAGTTTCTTTTTTTTTTTCTTCTGCAAGAAAAATAAGAAGGAAAAAATTAATTTTATATTCTTCTACATTAGAACCTATTACAACACTTTTGACTCCTTATGTTGGTATAAATAATCAAAGAAATAATTTACAGTGATAGTTCAGACATTATTAATTACCAAGTTTAAACTCTTGCAAATTAATTTCTTCATAATCACAGCTATCTACTATAAATAAAAAAGTAAAATTAAAGTCACACATTCTTAAACATGGAATGTATTTTGCAGTATCTACAACTGAATCATTAGTCTGGTGTACATTATACAACTTTAAAAATCAAAAGACCAACGAATATTTTTTTAAAGATTTTAAAAAAGTTCAAATCATGTAATTTATTTACCTAATGTATTAGTGACAACAATAATAGAAACAGGACAAGTAGCTTTTAAGAAAATCATTATGTTTTCCATTGTAGACATTATTTCTCCTGGTTTAATGCATAACAGATGATTTCTCTGCAGGGTAGAAGTGACCAACTTGTCACATATAGGACATTTTCCACAAAAAATATAGGACAAATATAGGACACATTATATGCATAATTTTGCAATGAAAAAATAAATAATACATATCATATATTTATTCAGTTCTTCTTACCATTGATTTTGTTTTGAAAAAACCTCAAACAAAAAAATACCTTGCATCTATAATGACTTTCCTGTTAGTTAAAAGAATAATTTTTGAAAAAAGTGTACTTAATAGACTAAATAACTAAACAAAATTTGAACAAAGATAATTTTTATTTTTTCTTCCTCACTCATGACCCAAGTCTTAATTCCACTGCTCTTAGATTTTATATCTTAACTGAACCCTTTAACACTTGTATTACGAACAAACAGAGCTTGAGAAGGATCCTTCTGACGTTTTTCAGAGTTTTCTTTATGCTTGAATGTTTTAGCATGCTGCCTCAATTGCGAAAATCCACTATTGCTTATGGGCACTGAACAGTTGCAAAGATGGCAAAAAGCGGTAAAATCATCTTTTCTTTTAGTGCACTATGCACCAAAATTTGTAGAATTAATGTCCTCCTGGTTCAACAACTCCAAACGAAATGTTGTTAAGCGATGCGATTTCGCCATTATAATTCCACTTATTACAACAAATTCCTTTTTAACATCATAAGGAACTAACCATTCCACAATCCCAAAATTCTACAAAAAGAAAAATTGCAAAAAGAAAATTAGAACATTATTCCGATCAGAAAATGCACTGAACGCAAAAATATACCAACGAAAACTATGATGGAAAACGAAACAAATGACTGTTGCCCCCCCCCCCCCAATGCAAAATTCTAAAATCAACTTCAGCATTAGTTCTCGAAACTCCACCCACTATAGAGTGACGTCACATTGCTGTAGCCAATGAGAGAAGATGCCTGTTGCAGAATTTAGTCAGTTGAGTTTTTTAATTTGAAATTAGTTTGGGCACGCACTTTCAGCGAAAAATCAGATGTCAGAAAGTTTATTTACCGTTCTTTTTAAAAGATATATGTGGTATAAAACGAGAATATAGGAAATATAGGACATTTTTGAAAAATATAGGACGATTTTGATGCTTTTTTCAAAAATATAGGAAATATAGGATATATAGGACTACTTCGACCCCTGTCTCTGACCTATTCCCAAAAATTTAATTAAAACCTCAAATTTAAATCTAAATATCACACACCGAGCAATTTTTGTAACTGGCCACAGTCCTTTCCCTATCGATCTTTTTCATTTCTCACTTTCAGATTCTGTATCATGTAAAAGTCCATGTCATGGTGTCATGACTCACAAGTACACTAGACCTTTATCTTCCATTGTCCACTAACTCATCTTTCTGTATTAAATATTACCCCTCTAATTTCTCTTTCCGAAGTTTTGATTGTTTGCCGGGTGAAAGCCCTCGATCCTCTCTTAGTAACACTATGAAAGATCGTTCATAACTCCGTTTTCGAATCTATACATCGAAAAATTTCAGAGAAAGTCACCACCCTCCCTTCCCTTTCGTCATCATCAGTAAAGCACGTCAGAAATCTCGTTTTAATGCTTTAATTTCGAAAAATTCCAAGGAGAGCCTCGCCATAAGACCTCCTCCTAAAATCATCGAAGGCCGGTAAAAGTTTCGTTTTTGGAACTTAACTTTTGAATAACTGTCGATGTCCTAATTCTTATCAAAAAAGCTTATAATTACCTTTTTAAGATTTCAATTTCAAAGAAATTCTTGGTGGATGTTGCTCGAATCTCTCCTTTCCCTAGGATCACCCAAAATCTTTTAAAACTGTGTTTTCAGAGCTAATATTTTGAAATTTTCCCGGACCCCATCTTCCTAACATAATTGAAGATAATATATAAATACAAGTTCGGAGTTTCACTTACAAAAAAATTTCCGGAAGAGGACCATCGAACCTTCGCTCCAGAGATCATCTAAAACTGCGTTTTTAGGACTACAATTTGAAACAATTTCCGGGGGAGAGACCCCAGGATCCCATAATTCTGACTCAATGTTGAACTTACAATTAAGTTTCTAATGCTAATATTTAATAATTCCCACATGCAAGAAAATCAATCTACTCCAGGGTTTAAGCTGGGTTCAAAAGTTCTTTAGCATAAAAGCTAAAATTGTGGGAAAAGTTTTAGCAAAATGCTAAAATGTTCCATATTCGCATTTCTTTCTAAATGTCTTAGTGTGTTTCATCTCCAGTTCAAAATAAAATTCTTATTTCATCTCTATGGCATCCTTAAAGAAATAAGTACAGCAGCTATTTTTTTAAGCGTAAAATGAAAAAAAAAAAAAAAAAAACCCTACTTACACATTTGGTTTTTACAACGTTGCACTCTTTCTCCTCATAATGCAGTTATTGAGGGTTAGTTACTATCTATGCTATTGAGAAGGGCATAATGCCGGAAGACTAAGTATTGGTGACCTAATAGTAATTTTAAAATCTTAGCTTAAGATTAAAAAAAGATTAAGTTAACTATCGTCATGCTGCTTCCTCTCTTGGATTATACATTGTTTCTCTCTCTCTTTTTTAACTATTTTTTGCTTGAGCAAAAAAGCGAAAATGCTTTACTTTGTTTGCGCAATTGAGACCGTGTTTTCGCATTTTGCGAAAAATGCGACCGTAGCAGAAACCCTGATCTACTCCCTATCTCTCAGTATTCATACACGTGTTTGAAAAAATTAAGGGGTCGCACACACCCTTCGCCTCCCTATTCTTACTGAACAGGGGTGATTGTGAGTTCATCAAAAAATACCTGAAAGTTTCAAAGCAAGAACGGGGGGGGGGGGGGGGGGGGGAATCTTTGGTCCCTATTACTTAAGTGCACCTTTGCCACAGTTTTAAATAGTTCTGAGTCAAAATATTGTGTGTACATTTGATTAAATTTTTAATGGATTACAAAGTTACGAGTTGGTGTTATACAAATTATCTTGACATTTGTCCATCTTAAGGGATAGGTGTCCATCTTAAGGCACTTGCAGGCGTATTTGATGAGTATTATATAATTTTTAAAAAATGTGGAGGTAGGGAGGTAAAAGCATAACAAAAAAAAAACATAATTCCGGTATTTTCGGACATAAAAATACCGGAAATACGTCCGAAAATACCGGAAATTCGGTAAAATACCGGAACACAATCACACCTGTACTGAAGTAATGTTAGAAGATATCATTACGGAAATAATCAATACAGCACCAGGCAACTTAAAAATTATTAATTAAGTTCAATCACTTTTTTTTTTTTACAAACAAAGGTTTAGCTTATCTTGTATCAATTGTTCACCATTAAAATACAGAAAAGAATTCCATCTGTTAAATTTTGTTTAAAAGAAAGTATTTAATTTTTTTGATTAATTTCCTCATATTAATTGATCAATCATTTTTGTAAAAATTAGTATCTATAGAAGCTATGGGGCCGCAACATCCCTTAATGCCAGGGCCGATTTCTTGAACCAATCCGTCAGTTTCTGACCATGTGATAGCAGAAAATTTAATATGAGGGCCTTTTTGCTCGTATAGATAACACTTCCTTGGGATTCTTCTTATGGGTATACTTCCCTAGCATAACCATAATATTAATGGAAAAAACGGCATGTGGTATCAAAATGTTAATTTAACTGTATCATGGTTTTTAAGAATTAATTCGCAACTGCTTAAAATTTAAAAAAAAAAGAATCTCTTAACTCAGTCAATAAAACTCAATATAGGGGCATTCCACGGTATTTTTGACATTTATGTAGTATTATATTATATAGTAGTATTATTTATATAGTATATAGTAGTATTATTTATGTAGTATTTATAGTCCGTAACGTGACCTTTTTTGCCATAACTTTTTAATTTACTGTTTGATTAGCATATTATTTTATTCTTTCCTACCAACACACCAGCTCAAATTAAAATAATTTGCAAATCAAACGGTAAATTAAAAAGTTATGGCAAAAAAAGGTCATGTTACGGACTCTACATAATGTCAAAAATACCATGGAATGCCCCTATATGTTATGATGCTATTGTTTCCTTAATTATATAAAATTGGAAAGTTAAAATATAACTTAATTTATTAAAAATTTTAATGAGGCATGAGTTAATTTAATCACCCTGCCCTCGTGTTATAATCGTTATGACAATGTTCCTAATTAAGGCCGCTTATTGTATAGCATCTCAGTGAAAGGGTTACATTCAGTTTAGTATACTATTTAATGGGCTTAAAATGTTAAAGATACTTTACATCCACCTGCAAAGTAGTATATTAGGATCCTAAAAAAACGTTCAAAATAAGGTCATGAAAACTTTGTTTTGAAACATTGTATTGTGTGTCCCAGTTTTTCTGGAAAAAAAAACCTCATGCTTTGAGGACAAATATTGGAGGAATGAATTTTGAGTAAAGAAAATAATGGACAGGAAATAGTTTCTCCCTCCCCCCAGCTGAGAGAACAAATCAAACTTAAAACTGAGGTTTGAAATGACGATCTAAAGAGACGGATGATATCCCCACATCAGATGCAAGATTCAATTGACTACCACAAACTGATAGAGGGATCTGACGTTTAAAGTACACATTTTATCTTTCGATGCAGTTCAAAATTAAAACTAAGTTTACTATTTTGAACACAACGTTGTAGAAAACCATACTTACAATCGAAACACAAACAACGGTCGTTGAACCATCCAAATCTTTAGAACATTACTTAATACCTCTTCGCTACATTTTGATCAGCATGAAATGAAAATTGATTGCAACTGTCAAAAATTGCAATTTTAGCACGGGGTTTTGTGGGCGCGTTTATACAGATAAACGATAGAACACCGATTTCGTCAAGAACAAACGAGCTCATTCATTAGAAAACCTGAGCTAATTCTTTTTTGATTGAAACGATTTTTTAATTACAAGTTCGACGATCTTCTGAAAGGGAATTCTGACAACTCAGGTTGAGATGACATGGTAATGCACGATGCACTTCCGATAACGCTCAGATTCAAAACAAAACTCCAAATCACACTACACACGAATCATTTTCGCTAGCACGGGATAGAAAAATATTTTCAGATTATACTATCATGGATAGCTAAGCAGACCACAGCCCTTGCGGTCAATTCTTAACTATACGCCGCCATTTTACATACCCATTTATTGACAGTATTTTCTCGCATCAACCGCTGTTTAAATCCGTGAAAGACGAGAAGCAAAATAATGATGATTGAAATTTACTGACCTGAAAATCTTTAAATGTGACAGCATCAATAAGAATTCATATGAGAGAAAGCAAACATAATCCAGTTCAATCGTAAAACCCATCGTACAACACACATCGATTGCTAATAGGTCAAGCGAGCACACGTGGCGTCATCTAGGAGCTAAAAGCGAAACTTCAGCATTTTCTCCTTACATTGTTGACTTTTCAAACAGCCATCATTCCCAAGACCAGGGGCGCCCCAATGAGAGGTCACGGCAGGTCACTGTGACCCAGGCCTGTCATTTCGAATTTTTTACGGGAGGGGGGAGGGGGGAGAATGTATTCCATGTAAATTTTTCGGAAGGCAGCAGAACCCTCGTCCACTTATCTGTTAAAACGTAAATTTTCAAAGCCCCCGGGGGGGGGGTTGACCTCCCTGATCCCCCTAAATGAAGGGTCTGCTGTGACTTCAAAAAAATTCGTTTTTGACAAATTTCGGCTGACGAATCGGAAAATTTTGAGACAGTATCGCGATATTACAATTATTTTTTATATTTTTTAAAGCTTCAAAACAAATAATATAAAGCTGAAGAATTTGTTTGTTTGTTTGAACGCGGTTATCTCAAGAACTACTGGCTTGAATTGAAAAATTCTTTTTCTGTTGTATAGTCCATTTATTGAGGAATGCTGTAGGGTGATTCACCAGTAGTTAACCATTTAGTGGAAATTTTTACAATTTTGCAGGGAAAAAAACAGGAAAAAAAAAAAAAAATTCTATGCGTCTATAAAACTATTATGATCAACGGTTACTAATAATTTTTCTGTTTTAATTACTATTTTTCAAGTTATTTTGAATAGAAGTTAAAAAGGAAGATTTCGCCAGTAGTTGACCACTCACTTCCAGTAGTTGACCACTTTTAAAACACTGTAAAATCTTAAATCTACACTGTTAAAATCGGACCGGATTCATGCCTGTATGTACTTATGTTCCCTTAAAGGTCGCCCCTAATTTCTTGTTGAGTCAATGACGTCATCACAGATGTCACGTGACTTTGATGATATTTACACGCAGTGGCGGATCCAGACCATCCTGTTGGGAGGGGCGATTGAGTAATATATTATAGAGGGGGGGGCGTGACTAATGAAAATAAAATTTAAAAAAAATGAAGAACTGAAGCATGTTTTTTTTTTTCTTTTCCGAATAATGTCTATTGTTTAAACAGTTTGAATAAAAGTTATAAGTGTTTCGAGTACCACACACACACAAGAATAAAAAATAAAAAATAAAAATCTACTAATATTCTGGATCTATTACCTAGGCGGATTTAGGCCGAAATATTTGGGGGTGCAACAATAATAGGGATCTGGGGAAGGGGGGGGGGTATTCCCGAAATCACAAGGCAGTGGTGAAATCAGAAAATAATTTTAGGGTGGGACACACTTTTAAGTCCAAAAAACGCGATGTAAACCATATTTAGTAAGATTAGGGGGTTGAGCATTTCTTAACATTTCAAACTACAAAAAAAGTCTTAAACAGAAGTCGATATTAGAAGCAATGGGCGAATCCAGCTACGGGTTTGGAATGGGATTCACGCTCCAGAAAACACTTGAAATAGTAGTTTTGGAAACGCAGTTTTACAGTTCTTGGTGATATTTCATGGGCAAGAAAGGTATGTGTGACTCCAAGGCTATTTTATAAATGTGATTATAGTCCATATTTATAGTTTGGGTTAGGAATGAGACTCATAGACTGTCTCCAATCGATTTTTTGAAAAGCAGATAGAAATACGTACCCCCTCCCCTCCCCACGCTACCTCTTTAAATTTTTGATGTTGTTATCGGACGGGGTGTTCTGGAGCTCTCCCCTGGAAATTTTTCCAAATTGAAGTCCTAAAAATGAAGTTCTTCTGCAATACTCCATGGTATTAAAAAAAAAAAGGATTCTCCCACTTAAATATTTCGAAATAGTAGTTTTCAAAACCAAAATATTAACTCTATTTGATAATATTAGAGAAAGGGGAGTCGGAGGCCCTAGTTCGAATATTTTCCAGAATTAAAGTCTTAGATACATGAGTGTAAGACCATATTTGATAACGTTTGGGACACTGCAGTTTTTCAAAACTGAAGCTCCAAAGACGCAATTTTAAACGATTTTCGATTTATTTAGGTGATTAGAAGATCTTCCTTGGAAATTTTCCGAAAGTGAAGCCCAAGAAACGAAATTTGAGGTACTCTGTAATAACTTTGGCTGGAGAAAAGACTTTGGAGAAAAAAAAATTTTGAGGACTAATAGAAAAAATGAAAACGAAATAGAAAAAAAGAAAAAAAAAGGGAGAGGGGAGATATGAAAGAAAGAGGATTGTGCTAGGAGGGGGGAGGAGGTACACAATTCACCGCCAATAATCTGAAGCTGTTGAAAAATTTAAATGTCAATATTTCTTTTTGAAAGAGAAATTAAGTTTTTTTCCCAACATTTTTTTTTTCATAAAATAACTGCGTTTCCTCAAAATGAGATCTTTTCTTCTCTTCAATAACAAAGAATATTTTTTTAAAAACATCTACTCTGCATTTTGTGGGGAGGGTCACCAGTCTTGTGCCCCCTCTCCCCTGGATGCACAACTGCAGAAAAATGTCCGGGTGTCCTCCTTCAAAATTTTTTGAAAATTTACCTTAAATTGTTGGTTTTCGGTTGATTGCGGTGTAGATTTTATTGATCAAATTTCTTGCAATGGCCATGTTTTTATTTCTTTTTTTTGGGAGGGGGGACTTGATCAGCCATTGTTGTTTCAAAATAGAAGAATTGGTATTGATATTAGTGATGTTCCGGATATCCGTATCCGTTTCCGCCGATATCCGAGGGAAAATAAAGATCTGTATCCGTATCCGTTACTTTTTGACGGATCTTAAACGGATAATTTCTATTCTAAAAAAATTTAAATATTTCAATAAAAGACTCTTAAATTCCGTTTAAATTAGTTTTTATTCCCTATTTAAATTATAAGGTATCATTTCAGAAGCCAATTTGTACCTCCCCCCCCCCGTTGCAAAAAGGAAGGGGAAATAATTTTTAAAAGTGTGTATCAGTGTGTCTTTTTGTGGCATCGTAGCTCCTAAACAGATGAACCGATTTTGATAGTTCATTTTTCGTTCAAAAGGTGACTTGATCGAAAGTGTTTTTAGCTTGGCCACGTTTTTGTAGAACTTTAATTACCGGAGATACCAATTAAAAACCGATTTAACGTTTTTCACAATTCTAGTAGTAAAAATTTACTCTTACGTTAAAAATGTTGGCCCTAATTGATAGAACGAAGTTTTCTGCGTTTGATATTTATTTTAAACTTCCAACTTATATACAGTAGGAGCTATAATCTTGTTAAATAAATTTTAAATGCAATTCTAAGCCTTTATAAGCGTGATTGGTAGCGATTTCATATTCGGAAGATAAGGAGAAAAAGCTCAATGATTTAAAATTTTTACCTGCTGTCAGTTCATATTTGTTTACAAATGTATGTTCTGACCCGCGAAATTCATCTTAATATGAGATCGGCTCTCTGGGACATATATTTTTTTTAAATTTAATATTAGTTTTTGTTATTGATTTGGGGGTTCTGTTATTCTACATTTTTGTTTTTCTATGCATCCTTTAAAAAAAGTGAGACTAAATTCTCTCTTTACTGTTTGTAAAGGTGTTCCCGGCTCTGTATTTGGTCAGTCGGCGAAGTTTGGTGGAATGGGTCAGCGCTGCATTTATGCTGAAATAAAATGAGAAAAATTCTTTCTAGCCTGTCCAGTAGCAGCTTTACACTCTTGCTGCTGCATCCTACATCTACCGAGTAAGCTAGAAATAATTTTTCACATTCCATCTAAGCATTAATGCAGCGATGACCCTTTCCTTCCAACTCTCCCTCAATTTTAACGGAGATTTCTTTAAAGAGTACATCGGAGTCTTGATTATTTTTGCCGCAGTTGACATTTTTTGAAGAAACTGCCATTATTCTGTCGGGAATACCTTCCGTAACAAATTTTACACTTGGATAGTTGAATTGGATTTAAAAAAAAAAAAAACTGAGATTTGTATCTGCGGATCTTGACACTAATGATCCGTATCCGTATCCGCGAACCTACTTTTTTAACGATCAGGCACATCACTAATTGATATACGAATAAATACCCAATTACTGAACATGCAATTATACTATACAATAACACAGCACTGAACAATAAATTGTTTGAGAAATTTCTTTATTTGCATGAAACTATTTATTAGGTTTTTTTTTCCAAATGGATGAAATTACTTTAATTCTTAATATGAGCACAGTTATGTTTTTCTTGCACTAGCGACGTGTGGTGATACACTGGACTCAAGTAAATTTACTAGTATAGCTGCAATGAATTTTTTTCCCCCACTGCGTTGCTGAGTGAAATATATTAAACTAATTTTTTTAAAACCCAACCAAAAATTTTGGAGGTGCGGCGCACCCCCCTGGCACCCCTGTAAATCCGCCTATGTCTATTACCTATATGAAACTTAAATCCTTCAACTTTAGCTAAGTTTGAGAACTCGTGAAGTATTTTAAGTAGCCATTCAGGTCCTCAATTGAACTTTTTCCTTATAAAAGAAAGGTTGCAGAAAGAAATATTGAACAACATAATGAAGCGAAAGGTACCGAACACAATGAAATACTAAAATTGCATTTTTAAATAAAATTTGAAGATACTATGGATGATTTGTTTGTTGATTGAGTAGTTTAATATTCGCGCTGTTTGCAGGCTCTCACCCGAAAATTTTTGTCAGGAATGCATTTTTAAACAATTTGGTGGTTAATAAGAGATAGGGAAATTTGGAGGTCCCTCTCCGGAAATTTTTTGAAATTTAAGGGTATATTTTCGAAAACACAATCGTTTGCTATCTTTTTTTTTTTTTTCCTTGAAGGGAAAGAATGAGATTTAGGAATTCTTACCAATCATTTTTTGGTATTAGAGCTGCAAATATGCAATATTAGATACCTTTAGTGATGCCAAAAACCAGAGAGTTCGGGGGCTTTCCCCCGGAAAAAAATTTGGAATTTTTTTTCTAAAAACGCAATTGTAGTCCATTTTTGATGGCGTAGTAGAAGACGGGGCTCAGAACTTTTCCCCATGAAACTTTTCGATGTAGGAGTTCCAGAAACGTTGTTGTATACGATCTTTGAAAGATAAGGAAAGAAGGACATGGGGGGTTTCCTCTTCGGAAAATTCTCGAAATTGTAGTCCTGAAAACGCAGCTGTAAGCCATCTTTTATGGGGGGAAGGAACGGGGTTTGAAACGTTCCATCGGAAATTGTTCAAAATTATAGCTTTGAAATGCAGCGATGGTTGATCATCTTTTCGTAGCGTTAAGAGAAGGGATGGGTTCAGGAGCTATCCCTCAACTTTTCAATATTGAATCTTCAAATACGTAATGTTATTGGGTCTTTATTGATGTTAGGGGAAAGACTCGAGATCGGGGGCTCTCTCCAGAAATTTTTTCGGAATTAAAGTTCTAAAAATGTAATTGAAGGCCCTCATTAACGACATTTTCTATAAAGTTTTCGATTCCGGCGATTTTTCCGAAATTGAAGCTCCAAAGATTCAACATTTTTGACGATCTTCTATAGCATTAGGGAAAGGGGGTTGAGGGACTCTTTTTGGAATCAAAGTCGTAAAAACACAGTTGTAGGCAATTTTTTGCGATGTGTTGGGGGAACGGGGGGAAAGAGTTTGGAGACCTTTTCCCGGAACTTTTTCGAATTTACAAACCTTTGGGGGGGGGGGGGCGATCGTCCCAATTGCCCCCTTTCCTATGGATCCGCCACTGGTTACACGTCAGTGATGACTAATAGGATAAAATGTCGTGAAAACTTTGATATTTGGCTCCTAAAGTAGTCACAAAAAAATGGTGCCAACTTTATATTATATCTTCAATTTCTTGTCAAGCCTATAGACTCTAAACGCACATGACGTCATTGATATATGAGACGCCGAAGACAACTCAGGCGGAGAATCTAGCCACCCTACACCGCTCGTATAATGCTTAAATATTAAAACATTAATACTAAAAATAATGCATTGATATTATGAGTGATCAGTGTTAGTACAGTAAACTCCCAATTATCTGCAGAATAGGGTGACATGGTAAACGCGGATAAG
Source organism: Uloborus diversus (assembly GCF_026930045.1). Lineage (NCBI taxonomy): Eukaryota > Metazoa > Arthropoda > Arachnida > Araneae > Uloboridae > Uloborus > Uloborus diversus. The sequence continues at coordinate 213,742,682 of NC_072733.1, read as the reverse complement.
TGAATTTCGTGGATAATCCACAAAATAAATTAAAAGCGATAGCTAAAAAAAATCAACACTCACACATAGTTTTAAACTGTGACAGCAATGACTAATTAAATTTTAAAAAGTCACCAAATTTGGCGACATTCAGCAATTTAGCGCCAAAAATAAGTTGTCAAAAATGATGCCAACTGAGCAATATCTCTTTCATTTTTTGCCAAGTCCATAGCAGCCACTCCAAGCAGATATGACATCACCATCATGTTAGTTGCCGCAGGACCCGAACGTTATCGTCGACACGAATCTAGTCAGCATAGCTGCCAGAATAATGCCTGAATATTATAACATCATTGTTAAGTAATCCTTACATGAAAAATGTTTAATAGTTTATACGGGGTGTCCAAATGTAACTTTTCTTATATACGGAATCTTAGCGCCCTTTTCGCTGAACCTATCGATCCAAAATTTTATAAATGTTTATTTGAAGGAATGTGTTTCGGATTCATGATTTTAAATAACGCAGTGATCTCATGGCTGCGGTTACAGTGTTTGAATCTCAAATTTTTCGAATGACAACACCCACTTTTTTCCTTGAGCAAATTGATCAGTGTATTGATGAGCCAGAAATGGCGTTGGATCGATCGACGTGCGACGAAAATTGTTTGTTCGAAAATTTAAGCACCGACTGAAGAAACACGCTTTCCACTCCGCATTTTAATGATTTTTTTCTTAAGCTTTGCATTTGGCGTTTAGTGGTTGGTGCTTCTACTACTGTCTTACCCTGTGAGTTGTGCAGAATACTTCTCTTTTATATTGTCACTAGGATAAACAATTTTCATCTTTGCAGTTTTTGTCACACGCCACTCGTTAAAAAACAATTTGAGGTTTTTCAATACGCGGATCAATTAGCGCAAGAAAAATGTGGATGTTGCAATTCGAAAGTTCCCAAATTAGTTTACTTTAACAGAATCTGTGTCAGTACTACGTTGTTTAAAATTTTCGCAATTAGAAGAACATCTGTTCAAATATCCGTATCACAAATTTTGGTTCTATTGGTTCAGCGAACAGGTGTATAGTCAAGTACTTGCAAAAATACTTTTTTTTTTTTTTTTTGAGCAAAAGTAGCATATTTTATCTTAAGCTAAAAAATGTTAGTAAACACTTTGGTTTCGAGCAAAAAGCTTTAAAACCAACATAATTTCATCACCTAGACGTTCTGGTCAACTACTGGCATTAATTGCATTTTAGACAACCAATAGTTGACCACTCCTCAATCCCAGCATAAATGATTAGGAAATTGATGCATTTTTTTATTTACTTAGTATAAACATGGAAGATCAGCATATACCAGTAAATGAACCTATTCTATTTCTATTTCTATTCAAGAGTCACAACTGACTACAACTGTATTTATGTCGAGGTCTGCATACTAGTGCCTTGCCTCCATTATTTTATATACCGATAGATGGCAGCACCATCACCGGATCGAACAGTTAATGAGAATTTAGAACTAGTCCAAGAGCTAATAGCTACCTGGTACTAGCACCCCCAGAGGTATCGTTTCACTTGGAGGACATTGAGATCACGAGCATATTTAACGTCGCCCAGTCCCCTTTAATGACGACGGTGGGTCTTCGACCAGCGGGGAGTAAATGAACCTGAAGAATAAAATTTAACGGGGCCGTGGTGGCCTGATTGGTAAGGCATTGGACTTGGGGCCGGAGGGTCTCGGGTTCGATCCTTGCTGGATCGAAGATTCACCGTCGTCATTAATGGTGACTGGGCGACGTTAAATATGCTCATGGCCACTTGTCCTCCAAGTGAAACGATACCTCTGGGAGTGCCAGACCAAAAAGTTATTCCGCTCCTGGCCTGGTTCTAAATTCTCGAACAGTCCATAGATGGCACCACCATCTCTTGTGTTATTTTCTGAAGGCAAGGTGCCTGGCACGCAGTCCTTCATAGTTTGAGGGCCAGAGATCCCTTTGATAGGTGATAAAATTTTACGACGAGGAATACGATTAAACATTTTATCTCATGACAATTCTCAATAGTAAGAAAAGTGATTTTCTTGAAATTTTTTATACGTTTTTGTAGTTCTACCGTCCTAACCCCCGTTCAAAACTTTAGTTACAACTATAAATTATATGGGATGCTATAAATTAGTTCCAGCAATCAGATTAAAAATCTCAACTTATTTGTTCTTGTTTTATACATATTAGTGCTCGAGTGGTCAACTACTGGCAGGTGGTCAACCACTGGCGAAGCACCCTAGTATAGGTTATTTTTTTTTTAAATCAGATCGACCGAAATATTTGTATCTATACCAGTAATAAGAAGCTGAGGAGTTTGTTTGTTTATTTCTCAACCAATCTCAAGAACTACTGGTTCGAATTGAAATTCTTTTTTTTTGTGTGGAATAATCCATTTATTGAGGAATGCTATGGACTGTTTTTTAAAATCAGATTGACCGAAATATTTGTAATGTCAAATTAAATTTTTAATTAATTGTTTAGTTCTATGAATTCCTAATAGATGGCAAGGTAAATTAACTCATCGAGAGAGCGCTGGCCGACAGTGTCGATAGCTGCGAGGAACCATGCAGCGCGGCTAAGACGCGTGGCCGATTATGCTGTTGTGGTCAGCGAACTGATTTTTGGATGCGTTTTTTTTTTTTTTTTCTCGATGTTTAAGAGCCATTATTTTGAAGTTCAGACAAGGCGTGGCAGTGACCATTTTTGATTTTCCTAATTTTTTTATATGTCAAAGTAGGTCATGAGAAGTGAACATTCTGAAATTTTTAGCCTTCCAAAAAAAATTTTTCACTCGTTAAAAATTTCCAAAGTTTGAGGTTTTGCAGCGCTTTTTTAGAAAAATTCTAAAAGTCGCATTTCAGTGCGCTTTAGCTCTTTACAGAAACACCACCTCACGGATATGTTTATATTTATTGGTTGTACTGTATCTACTGATGATGACTTTATAGTTATTTTGATTGGGGGTTGTTGCTTTCTTCAGATAATTGGTAGCAAAGTATGGATTTTATCCGTTTTCGCGCAAGTTTAACCTGCGTTATTTCCCCCAAAAAGCCATCCCCCGAAAAAAATTTAACATATACTGAAAGTTTATACTATGAAGAGAGTAAATAGCACAAAATTTGTTTGAAGTTTAATTTTTTTTAGGAGAAAAATGTCCTGATATTTTTCAAATTTTCAAAAATTGTGCTTTTTTGATCCCAATTAACTCAAAACAGCATCACTAGGAAAAAAAACTTTTATATATTATGATACCTGGCTATGTGTAAAACATTAACAGCATGGGATCTCTTCTTGTTTTCTAGAAAATAATTTTTTTGTTGCTCATTTTATGCGTTTTCTCGTGCGTAAAACGTGTGTCTAGTATGCAGATTAGATCTGCTAAAACTTAAAGTATGTAGTAGGAATGTATATATGTGTGAATAGAGAAAGTAAAAAAGACTAGCAATACTTTATTTTTCTGATTTTTACAAATTGATGGTATTTTAATTGCAGGTAAATCAGAAAACGATAAATCGTTATTATATATATATATATATATATATATATATATATATATATATATATATATATATATATATATATATATATATATATCGTATCAATCCCAAAATAATTCTTTTTTATTTATGTCCATAGCAGTGGAAGAAATTTCATGAATAATATCTGCTTCACTTTCCTCTAAATGTCTATTTTCTATGTCATCTTCAAATACCTGTTCAGAGTTCTGTTTCTTATGGTCTTGGTCAGGCATCTACCAGTCAACAAGGAGAAAACAAAGAAGAAACATTTTGTCAATCTCATGTGATGTGTGGGCTCTCCCAACTCGTAAAAGTACACGATTTTCAATGAAACAAAGAGAATTTCTTTAAGAAAAGTTCCTTTGTGGTGAGAAAACCGGGAGAAATCAGACGCCCGACCAAGTAGAACATGCAATGACAACAGAGATGATTGAAGACATAAAAATATTCCAACCTCACAATATCTGGCAAAAACAGACGTGGCTCCAAGGGAGGGGCAGGGGGGGGGCAATTGCCCCCCTGTCGGAAACGTCTTGCCCCCCCCCCCGTCGGGGAAAATTTAGTATTTCGTCGGGGAATCTGTTTGCTTTGGCGTTTATCGTAAATGATAAAAATTTTCTCATATATGAACTCGAAAAAAAAATTAGTAGAAAAAAGTAGAAGTATCTTATATATATATATATATAAAGGAAACAAAAAATAAATCCCCTTTGAGGCAAGGTTAGTCCGAGTCCGTATAACGTCGTCCAGATGGTGACAAAATATAGCTATTGCTTCGGGGGAAATGGTGTGTTTTGATCCTTGACATTTCTGTTTCTCGATGCAGGGTGTCCATGAGCTGGTTTTGACCTCAGGGTGTCCACTTAGACTAAAAGAGTACCCTCCCCGTCCCTGCAGAATGTAGTGGTGATTACCGGTCAGACATAAGGCGTCGTCATCGGGTTACGAGACAAATACGTACCGAATGACAATAACCGAGACGAGAGGAGAGGGGGGGGGTCATGGGAGAAAAAACATGCTTCGGAGATTTTTGCTTTTCTATTACATTCGCTAAACAGCTCTTCATCAGCATGTCAAGTGTGCAGACGCAGACGCACTCATTGATGAGTTTTAAAGTACTTTATTTTCACTCAGAAGTTACAAGTAAGTTATTACTATAGTTATTTACAACTTTTCTGATTATTGTTGGATTATTCTGCAACAAAACATATCGATGAGTAAACTATCCTTTTACCTCATACAAGGAAGTGTACTAAAGTAGATTTAATGTTTATATTTTTTAGTGTAATGATGACTTGTCGGCAAATGCTAAATGCAGGAAAAAAATTCTTTGGACTAATATAATAAAAGCAAATAGATGTTTAACATTTTAAATACATTTTTCTCAAAAACTTATATTGATCTTGTTTGTAGACTGCATAATAGTTTTGTTGGGAATGAAGAAGAAATGAGAATGATTTACTAAACATTGGGCTTGGCGAATCAACACACCAAACAATCATTGGATTATTAAACGTCGGGTTGGTGGCATCGGGCGTCGAGTTGGTAACATCGGGTTTGGGTTCTTTTTGAGAAAAATGTCTGGGGGAGGGGGAGGGGCGAACCTTTTGGAAAAGGCAAAATTAAATAAATAAATAAATCATGTGTTAAAAGCAATTGAAAACATACATTTTGCTTCCAAATTTATTTTCTTCAGATGTTATCATGTAGTCGAAACTCATGTTTCTAACTTCAAAGTAAAAGTTGCGCTTAGCCCAGACCGCTGTAATCATTTGATCGGACCAAGTCCAATTCAAAAGTCAACATTGCTCCTTCGAGATCGATCAAACCATCTTACAGACTGATACCAGACTCAATCTTGTTTAAGTTTTTTTTTTTGCAAGCTATATTCTATTTTTTTATTACGCTTTTTTTTTTCCAAGTACTAAAATAGTGTAAAAAAGCAGTGCTGCGCAGTCAGAGTCGGACAGATTTTGGAGACAAAGAGTCTGAGTCGGCATTTGTAGGTTAAAAATTCCAAGAGTCGGAGTCATTTTCCCTCAATGCCTGTAACACTGCCAGTGATTGCAGGGTCGGAGTGAGAGTTGGAGTCGAACTGATTTTAAGGTAAAGGAGTCGGAGTTGAATTGTTTGTCGGTGAGTTGAAGGGGTGATTAAAAACTAATTGTATCGAAAGCCAATGTGAGCAAGAAGCAATGAGTTGTCTTTTCGTTTCCCGCGCTGTATCTCTCTGTCGACTGCTGTCATTGGTTTTTCGAATCAAAAACAATTTTTACTGTGTATTATCTTAATTTTTGAAAGAGTTTATAACTTAAAAAAAGTTTTGTTTGCCTATTTCTGTCCTGATATTTTTGTAGTTCCAACTACATCTTATAAGGCTTCAAAATGCAGAATTTTATATCTATTTTTCAAAATTTCCTCCGGGGAAGAAATCCCCGGGCCCCCTACAATCGGGAATATTTTGTACTCCACTTGAAGGGGAGTCATGTGTCACTTTCTTGATAACATTTCCCCTCTTAAGGTCAATCTAACACAGGACATCAAGAAAAACACATTAAAACACGATCAACAAAAATTAAAGTATTGCTGTATGTATCAGATGAAAGAGACAGACATAGTAAAGGAGAAAAAAAAATTAAAAAAAAAGCCTCTCTCTCTCTTACACCACCGAGAGAAACGTTGTTAAAACTACAAAAGGGGTCCCATACCTAAAATAGCTTAGGGCCCCGTTAAATCCAGCCCTGAGTTTGAGTCGGCTATTTTCCCTCCGACTCCGTGGAGCTGCAAAAATGGTCCATGTAGATAAGTTTTGAGGTAAGACTTTGAATTTACATCCCCCCCCCTTAGTCTAGAAAGTGAATTAAAACTTGAAATTTGAAAGTATGACAGATTTCAACTGGCATGTTCAATAAAAAGTTTGAAACTAATGGTTATGCATTTTCGAATTATGAATGTTTCAAAAAATTTGAAAAATAAAAAAGTTAGGTATATAGTTAATTTTAAAAAAAGAAAAACCTTACACAAGAGAAACTTGTGCAATTAATGTTAATTACTTTGATACTTAATAGGTTTGTTTATGGCGTAATATCGTCGGCACTATGCTGAACTACCGAATGTGAAAATTGGCTCTTTTCAGGAGAGCCGAAACAATATTTTTGTCCACCAGACGCTTTAGTTATTTTCAATGTTTTGATTTTTATAAATAACACTAAGTGTAAATCTTATTGTTTGAAGTACAGTAAACTCTCGATTATCCACGAGCGGATTATCCGCGAAAGTCTCAGAAAAAGAAAAAAAAAATAGTTAACTTAATCCTTGTGGAGAAAATTTTTGTTCTTCAAAAACACGGATCTGAAATCAATTCGTCCCAGATTTTTTTTCCCTTTCCCATGACAAGTGCTCCTTCTCAAAAAACGTGAAAGTCGTTATGCATGTTCATCAACTTCTCTTTGACACGTGCCTCAAGGGAAAGCGTTCAGCTGATTTCGGTAAAACACATGTGTTTACTGAAGACCCCTAGTTTATCCCCGAAGGAGCGTATGACATTATCCTTATCATCTGTTCCGATTGAGAAAGGTTAGGAAAACGCCTGCAGGTCTTCTGGGAATTCTCTGATGGGGGTGGTCTTTTTTGTTGTGGTCACTGTTTTCACTTCTGGGCTGTTGAATGTTTTAGGTTGACGGAAAGTTTCTACTCATGATTTAAATTTTAATTTATTCTAGTTCTGTAGAGCTTGAAATACAAATATTTTTTAATGCCGCATCTCTTTTAAACGTTTCACGTTTTATTTACAATACAATCATTCTCAAGCAAAAGATAATTTCTGTCTTCTTTACCTCTGGTTTTAAACCTTTTTCGCATTATCCGCGACTTTCGTTATCCGCGGTACCTGGGTCACTAATTCCGCGGATAATGGGGAGTGTACAGTAGTAATAGCCCTTTTTGAATACTACGGCAAACCATTGAATTTGAAAAACGAGATTCGCGATTTTTCACCTTCGTTTGTACCGAGTTTAGCATAGTGCAGATCATATTATCAAGTTTCGTTTTTTTTTAGATTACACAAAACACACACACACACATTACTTTCGTTTAGTACATTCAAAAACTTAGAACCAACGGTGAGCAGTTGAAGTCGGACTGATTTTGAGGCAAAGAAGTCGGAGTCAGGAGTCGAAGGTTTAAAAATTCAACAGTTGGAGTCGATCATTTTCCCTTAAAATCTGCAACTCTGCCAGTTTGGGTGGAATCAGAGTCGAAGGCTCTAAAATTCCCTGCGGAGTCGGTCATTTTTCTTCCGACTCCGCAGTCCTGCTTAGAACTGCTGGTGTGACTATTCCGATTCCGAGTCACAACTGACTACAACTGTATTTATGTCGAGGACTGCATACTAAGTGCCTTGCCTCCATTATTTTTTTTATACCGATAGATGGCAGCAGTGTGACTATTCATTTCAATAATTCTCGCTCACTACATTTTAACTTTTATTTTCTATTTCAAACACGCTTCGGCGGCCCACACATTTTCCTCCAAATAGCTGTGATTTGTACGATGATATTTTTAAAAATCTAGGAATGAAATATGTTTGCGGCCCCTATGAAACTATCATGATTATTCATCTGATTACCCCGGTTACCCGCCGGCTCCATCCACCACCAGCTAGGCCTAATCGATGTAGAACTTTTATTACCATACAAATTAATTAAAAATCGTAAAAATTTGCACCTTTTCTAATTTTTTTAGCGCAAAATTTTTACCCGTTTCCAATTTCTATTTGTTATAAAATAAAATACTTGTAATGAGTTTTAGCAAACTAGGCTCTTCAAAAGAGTTTCAATTTTTTCTCTTGATTCTGCTTTTGCGCTAGCAAAACTTAATCGTTTTCCCTTTTCCATGCTTTCCCAAGTTATCCCGGAAAAATAATATAATGAAAGAAAATATAAATAAATTTAATTTTATACCTGTTCTGATTCGCGAGGTTCATCTAAATATAAAGCTAGGCATCGGACTCAAGTTTCTTCTGAATTTTTTAACTTAATATTAGTTACTCTTCTTTTGTTTACTTAAGATGTGAGTTTCTCTGCTCCCCAATAAATATTTTGAGCTAGTGGATGAGCACCGCTATAACCTTGAGCCCTGGAGTTTTCCTCCGTAAAATTTGTGTGTTTATAAGGTTTGATTACGGAAGGCGGGGGGGGGGGGGAGAGGAACCGTCAGTATCTTAATCGGTCACTAACCCCATCACCCTAACGTTACCAAACATGACCTACAATTGCGTTTTCGATGCATCAATTTTAAAACTTTTTCGGGGTGCACCTCGACTCTCACTCCCTATAAAATACCATTACAGATCGACGAAAATTTCGTTTATTGGACTTCAATTTCTTAAAATTCTTTGGGGGTGAGCACCCAAACCCTTCTCTCCATGAAATTACCGAAGATCATCTAAAATTGCGTTTTCAGAGCTACAATTTCGAAAAATTCCCGGGGGAGAACCCTCGGACCCCCCTCATTTCTACATGCACAACTAAATTCCTGTTGTTAAGTTTCTTTCTCTGCATAAAACTCTGTTGAACACACATTTATAATGATTTTACATCATATTCAGATTTTTCGTCAAATTCTAATTCTCAGACAGTTTTAGTTTATTGATCTCGCGATGACCCTGCTCACAAAAGCCTAGTTTCATGTTTTTCATTTTAAATTTAATTTTTTTCCCTACATATTTCATTTTATCTATTTTAAAATTTTTATTTTTTGCTTTTAATTTTTATAGGGAATTCGTGTTCTTAGACGCAAAGAATGATTAAATTCTTTGTCATTTGAATTAGAGGGGGCAGAGTCTGATTACCGCTGGGGCATGTGGGGCACAGGCCCCTCCTCTTAGATTTCAGAGGGGCCTAAAATCCCCTTAATTTATCATGTTAATTAAAAATAAATAATGATTTCACTCAGAATCTAGAGTACAATGATATCATTGATAGTTTTGCAAATGCCAAAACAAGGAAAAAATCTATTTGTTGATAAAAATTCGCCTTAAAAGTGTGATCTCTTTGCAAATCAGAAAACCACTACAAATTTAGTCTGTACTTACTATTAAAAGTTATATGATAGATCATTTTGGTATTTACGGTTTACTGCAACGGGCAAAGTTTAACCACATGTACATATTTATCGTAAACTACTAAATCTCTTCTACTTTTTAAATATATATATTACAGTGATATGAGGTACCACCAAATTTAGTATGGTTGTGTAAAAACGCAAGTATCGAATTATTTCATTGCTTCAACATATATATAAAAAAAGCTGGAATGGGGGGAGGGAGGGGCGGCACAAAATGAATTTCCTGAAATAGAAATGTGTCCCATGTCTAGTGTCAGGATGATCAGGCTCTGGGGGGGGGGGGGGGGAATCTTGCAAACTAAAATTTGTCTATGCCCCCCTGTCGGGCAAGTTTGCCACCCTGTCGGGGACTTCCTAGCGCCACCACTGGGCAAAAAGTCAAATTCAAGCTGCTTTTAGCCGATATACAAAGCGAAAAAAAAAAAAAAGCAAATAATACTGATTTATCAAGAACCGACAGCCTTTCAGAGGCATATGAAGATAACATAAAAAATAGACATTTAGAGGAAAGTGAAGCAGATATTGTTCATGAAATTTCTTCCATTGCTATCAGGGTTGCCAGACGTCCTGGATTTCAAGGGACAGTCCAGCATTTTGAAAAATTGTCCCGATGAACTTCCATATGGGGACGGCTAAAGTCCCGTATTCTGACTGATGACAATATTTTACAGAATGAGACATTATTTTAAGGGAAAACAATAATGTAAAAACAGAAAATGAAATAATGAGCAATAAGAAAATCCATGTGGCAACAAACGCAAAAATTGTTTTTGGTTTGTATTTGCTCATTGACTAATCTTCACACACACACACACACACATATATATATATATATATATATATTATATATATATATATAATAGCACATAATTGAATAACGCTCTTGACGTCATCAACAATAAAACTCGCTCCACGGCATGATAATTTGATAATATTTTTTGGTAATGTTTCACATGCAGGGAAATGCTTTATTTTGACAGGGCTGAACTGGATCCGATAACGTAAGTGTTTTACTGGTAAGATTGTCATTTGAGGAGAATGAAGAGTGGTCAACAATGAACGCTATCTACTGGAGTTTAGGGTTCATCCACTGAAGTTAGGGTTTCCAATTTCAACTATCAAAATGTCCCCAAACAGGCAATTGCTCCGTTCAGATGTTGAAGCAATTTTCACTCCGGCGATTTTCTTGTGTAGGAAATATATTTGTGCGCATACGTCGTCAATCACAATGAATCGGTGATTGAATTTTTCCAATTCATAATGAATAGACCGTCCCAGAAATACCCCCCCCCCCAACTCCTTTTCGCTCCTAGAAGCCTGTCCCGTATTTACTTTTCTTAAATCTGGCAACCCTGATTGCTATGGACATAAATAAATAAATAAGGAAGAATTATTTTGGGATTGATACGATAAAACGATAAATCTATCTATCTATCTAACTATCTATATATCTATCTATCTATCTATCTATATATATATATATACACACACACATATATCGATTTATCGTTTTCTGATTTACTTGCAATTAAAATACCATCAATTTGTAAAAATCAGAAAAATAAAGTAGTGCTTGTGTTTTTCTCTTTCTTTATACATACATATATACATTCTTACTACATCCTTTAAGTTTTAGCAGATCTAATCTGCATACTGGGACACACGTTTTACGCACGAGAAAACGCATAAAATGAGCTACAAAAAAAATTATTTTCTAGAAAACAAGAAGAGATCCCATGCTGTTTTCTTTTTCATGATGTTTTACACATAGCCAGGTACCATAATATATAAAAGGTTTTTTTTCCTAGTGATGCTGTTTTGAGTTAATTGCGATCAAAAAAGCACAATTTTTGAAAATTTGAAAACTATCAGGGCATTTTTCTCCTAAAAAAAATTAAACCTCGAACAAATTTTGTGCTATTTACTCTCTCCATAGTATAAACTTTTAGTATATGTCATATTTTTTTGAGGGGTGGCTTTTTTTGGGGGAAATAACGCAGGTTAAACTTGCGCGAAAACGGATAAAATCCATACTTTGCGACCCCTTATCTGAAGAAAGCAACAATCCCCAACCAAAATAACTATGAAGTCATCCTCACTAGATACAGTACAAACAATAAATATAAACATAACCGTGAGGTGGTGTTTCTGTAAAGAGCTATAGCGCACTGAAATGCGACTTATAGAATTTTTCTAAAAAAGCGCTGCAAAACCTCAAACTTTGGGAATTTTTAACGAGCGAAAGAAAATTTTTTGGAACGCTGAAAATTTCAGAATGTTCACTTCTTATGACTTACTTTGACATATAAAAAAATCAAGAAAATCAAAAATGGTCACTGCCAAAATTTCCGTTTTTCGTCTGAATTTCAAAATAATGGCTCTTAAGTACATAATTTGATTTTGTAGGATTTTTCTATTGGGTTTTGATTTCCTTCTTTTTTCAAAGTTTGTGTTTGTTTTTATAGTTGAAGATAGTTACTTATCAAAGTAAATAATTTGATTTGTCTTATAATTCAATTGTGATTGTTCTTTATAACGTTTTTATTATGCTACTTTTTATTTGGGGGAAAATTTTAAATTGCAGAAAAAAACCCCCGCTTCACTCGCTAAAGAGCAGAGTTACGTTCTTCATTTCAAGTTTTGTATTCGAGTATCGTGAACGATTGTTTTGGGGATTGACAGCTCGTCAGCTATCATTCTGACTGTCAATCTACAACCTTTAAGAACACAAGTCCTAATTCGTTCAACATTTTCATCAGAACTCAATGTCAAGGGGCGTCCTGGGCGAGGGTCTCCTTTCACGTTTTCTCGACCTTCCTGGAACCTTTTCAACCACTTGTTCACAGTTGGTTCCTTCAGAGAATTGTCTCCGTTGTTTCTAACGTCTCACGGTCATTCCTGCCTAGATTTGCAAGAAATTCGATGTTGATGCGCTGTTCCTAAATCAGACAGAGCTCCATGCCGATGGCAGGTGAAAAGGGGTAACTTTCAACCAGAGCCGTGTCCAAGGGGAGGGTGGGAGGGTTTTAGGGGTTAAACCCCTCCCATTGAAAAAAAAAGTATGTCAAATGAAGAAAACGATCGACTTAAATTAACTTTAATGTGAAAGCCTGCGTTTAACGCCCCCCCCCCTCTCCTTTCTCTTTGAAGTTTTTCTGTAACTTTAACACAGTAATTCTGTATTTTTTCCCCTTTAATTCAACTCAGTTGGACCTAAACGCTTGCATTTCTTTCTCTTATAAACTTAAAAAATTTTGCATAACATTCAAATGTTATGTAATTTACAACTGTTAAAACTTTGTCGACTGAAATAATATTTTGGAAAAACTGCGGTGGTAGAACCGTTGAATTATCTACCAATATAGAAAGCATTAATATTGCTTATTGAAGGAGGTAATGATGAATTTGGCTTATGTTGCAGCTATGAAGAGGTATTAGTGATTGTGTTTAGTAATACAATTTGCATCTACAATACGCTCGTTCTAAGCATTATTTCAGAACATAAAATCTGATATGCATTCTCTTACATAAAAAGAATTCGTGGAGAGTTTTTAATACTTGTTGCAATAAACCGTACAGTTAACAGATTTAATTAAAAAGAAACAAACAAGGTTTGATAAAAGTGAACCTGTAAAATGAAGGAATAGTTAGGTCACTTGATCAGCCAGAATTATACTTCTAGGGGAAGGGGGGGGGGTACAGCAGTACTTACAGGTGCATAAACGCCATACTGGGATCGACAATTTGTAGTAAAACTAAAGGTTGTGAGGGATTGAACCCCCCCCCCCCCCCAGGTAATATTAAAACCCCTCCCTTTATGAAAATCTGGACACGGGCCTGCTTTCAACAAGCAGCCGCACTCGCCTACTTAAGCGTAATTCAAACAGCGTCCGCACATCACGTTCGCCAAAGCGGACAGACTTACGTTTTCCGAAAAGGGAGAAGCATTCATACTTTGCGGACGCGAAAAAGGTACATGTCAGTCTCTCAACCAATAGAGAGAGCGCGCTCATCTCGTGGAGACCAATGAAATGCGACTCCCAACTCTACGGACGTCAGAGACATCAGATATTTAACATATGTTAAAATTCATAAAAAAAATAAGAATTACGTTTTTTTCTTGTTTTGGCCAAAAAAATTCATGGGCCGAGATGCAGACCGCCAAAGATGGCGGTCCTGTCATGATTTCTCACTTCGGATTTTCGTCAAAATTTTTCAAGGTCCATTATCTCAGGAATGGTAGAACATATTTAATTCCGGTTTGTTTTATTTAAAAGGATATTTTTTTCTTTTTTAAAAACATATGCAACATTTTGAAATATGTGCTTTAGTTTTTTTTTTCCAGTCTTTTGAAACAAAAATAAATATATAAATAAATAAATAAAATATTTTTTTAAATTTTTCTCAAAAATGCTGATTTCAAAAATTTTCATTTTTTTTACAGTTTATTAGTACCACTGAGAACTACATTCTCTGAAAAGGAGAGTTTCCAATTTTTTAGTTTTGCTGCTTTGCGCATCTATGGGCTTTTGGTGTGGTCTTTTCAATATTTTTCACTTTTATTATAGTTATTACATATATATATATATATATATATATTATATATATATATTATATTATATATATTATATATATACCAGTGGCGTCACTACGGGGAGGGGGCTGGGGGCGGTCTGCCCGGGTGTCATCCGTCTGGGGGGTGACACCCTGAGTGTAATTGCAAGTGTTTGAGAAATATGCACCTAAAATGCATTTTTAAGGCTACAAATGTGACAACTTTCCGGGAGTAAACCCCTAGACCCTTCATTTTTATTGGTTTTCTGTACATTAGCCCACTTAAAACTTCGTTCTGAAAATTGCATGAGTATCATGTTTTTATGTTTCCATTTCTTTTCCTCTTTCGCGCCTATAGATTTGGGGGGGGGGGGAGAACCAGAAATTACTGCCCCGGGTGTCACTCATGCTAGGTGCGCCACTTATATATATATATATATATATATATATATATATATACTATATATATATATATATATATATATATATATATATATATATATATATATATATATATTACACACACACACACACTATATGACCAAAAGTATTGGGACACTTTCAAAAATTCACATTTTTAAGGATTTCTCAAGAAATAAAAGACCATTTACTTTGTAACTTTTGTCGCATAACAGGTATACTCCAGCTGTCAATTTCCAATAAAAATAATATCACATTTCAGGGGTCAGTATCAAATTGAGGAAAACAAAAATGTTTTTTGGTCATCATTCATTGTAATTAGCTCAGAATAAGCTGTAAATTTCAGAAATTGTTTAGATTACTATGTTTAATTATTTTTTATACTTTTGAGAAGGTATTACTGATATTCACGAAAATATAAGCATTTCGTTCAAAACTACAAATCTTATTAAAAGGTTTTTGGCTCATTACACGCAAAGTTTTTCACCAAAGCTTACGAAACCTTCAGAAAACTCGACAGCATACAACAGAAGCATTATTTTAAAACTTGAAATAAAAACGTTGAAACATTGATGAAATATGGACATTTAAAGCAATTAAATTTTCACTGCTCATGCGCGAAAAAGGTAGCAATTTAAAACTTTCATAACCTAAAACCCAACTAGCTTCTTCAACTCCAGAAAGTTATTATCGATCAAATGAGCCGAATTTCAATATGTCTTAGGTAGGCGACGTACCGTAAGGGGCCGTTCACAAGTTTGTAGCATTTGCTTGCAATCGTTCAGTGTGATTCATGATAAAAACAGCTTATTTGCGAACGATCCCTCACGATTCGTAGCCTATCCAAGAGTTATTCAAATTCGGCTGATCACTTTCAGATCTGATTGATAACGATTATTAGTTTGCTGATAACTTTCTAAATTTTTGAGATATTGGAATGGAATGTTTTTATGAGTTAAGGAATTTAGTTGGGTATAAGATGATGATAGCTATAAATCGTGACAAAAGTTACAAAGCAATTGGTCTTTTATTTCTTGAGAAATTCTTTAAAACGTAAATTTTTGAAAGTATCCCAATACTTTTGGTCATATAGTGTGTGTATATGTATATATATCAATAGAACAATAAACAGACAAGGTTACAACACACATATGAATGACAGAGATGAAGCCAGTACTCTTCAGCAGTGTCTCTAATTCTTTCCTATTTAATACGTTTTAATTACCTATTTAATACGTTACGTCCTATTTTTATACGTTATAAGGTTCATTCAAATGAAACCAGGTCAATGCGTCTAACTTCACATTAGACGTTAGACGATGCCAAGTAACTGCATGTATGGTGACACCATATATTGGTAGAGAGACTGACGCGTGCGCAACGTTTCATGTTGCACAGTGACAGTGTGGGTCAACGCCGAAGAGAAGGTGGTCACACAAGTTATCGTCCACTACGATACAGGTCCTTTTTTGACCACAAGGGCCCACTCGGGGGGGGGGGGGGCACTCCTTGGGCCCACTGCTTGTAGAGTTCCTGAAACGGGGAGCCACCATCAATGCCCAACGTTATCAAGCAACTTTACAGAACCTAAAGGTTTCCTAGAAGCGAATCGCCGATCTTCGACGTCGCTCCTCACCGTGACGCTGAAATCGAAATCAAGTGGATTCCGGCGTGGCCATTCACGACGTCGATTTAGCTCGGGCGCGCATGCGCAGAAGAATCAAGTTTTCGCCTCGGCTTGGACTCCAAGCGCCGCTCCAAGCCTTGGAGCGGCGCCGACGATCGGCGTGTTTGCTTCTAGGAAACCAAGGCTTTTGACGTGCCATTAAGTCCAAACGACCAGACATGTTGTCCAAAGGCGTCCACATACGGCCAATGCGGTGAAGACAACATTACAGTAGTTTCGGTCGGAAAGGCTGGAGCTGGAACATCCACCGTGCACTCTTTCACCATGCAGACCTTCCGCTGTTAACTACCATGTTTTTGGACCTCTAAAACAAGTTATTCGCAGATGATGCACCGGATATCGCGGATATCACAATGGACGACGAAGTGTGTGACCAGGTTCAGTCCTGGATCCAATAGCAACCTACTAGCTTCTTCAAAGATGGAATTGACCGCCTTGCGTTGCTATGGGATAAATGTACCAACAGTTTTGGCGCTTATTTTTGAGTTAGTAAATCGTAACCGTCACTTTAGCCTATAGTGACCACGTTTGATTTGAATGCCCCTTATATATGTAATAGGGCTCGCCCATTGACTTTTTTTAGCCGATGGATCGATGCCGATTGTTGGCCGATGGCCGATGGAAGTACTTTCTTAAGGACGGCCGAAATATAGGTTTCAAACATTTTTCAAGGAATAAAAAAGTATTCAGTACGTTGTAGAAATCGATGGGAAGTCATGTTAAAAAAATGAATCTTTGTAAATAAAACAGAATATATGTATATACATTTATATGTGTGTGTGTATGTTCGGTACAAATCCAGTTTACGTCGGATTTCGACAAAATTTGGCAGGGAGATAGTTGGGCACCCGAGAAGGAACGTGGGGGGGGGGGGGGGGTTGAACGCCAGAAAAGTACCGATTCGTTCGAATTTTAATTTTAGGGCCTGAAAATGGCATTAAATAGCTCTTTCTACCCGAAATAATTATCCGATCAGTTCAAATTTCCGATCAGCGCTATTTGAAAGCTCGTGAAAAATGCCCCTAAAATTGATTTTATTCCTTTGAATTTCGAAAAGAAAAAAAAAAGGCTGTAAAAATCACCGGGAAAAAATTTAAAAGCATTTTTAAGACTAATGACTTTAAATTGTTGTTTGGCGACAAGCAATAGTGTTGCGGGGTTATTTCACAATTTGAAAGCAACATTTAATGTATCTTCTTTGATTATTTGGCAAAGCATTTTGACTTTCCAAGAATTGTATTTAGTTTTTTTAAAGGGTGTTTTGGAATTTTAGTTAAAGAAAATGATTACTTTACATCAGATGGGGGGGGGGGGGATCGTCTTTTTGTTTATTTGGCGAAACATTTTAAATTGCAGAAAAAATCGCTTCACTCGCTAAAGAATTTTAAAGCAACTATAAATCTAATTTAATGTTTGGGCGAATAGTTTTAAATTCCTAAGAAACTTTAATGGGTTTTTTTTTTGAAGAGGTGTACGCATTTTGGTTCAAGAAAAATGATCATTTCACATCGGGGGGGGGGGGGGGGAGGGGCGTGGATTTTTTAAATTAAACGGACTTCTTTCAATTCTTAGCACGGACATCGCAGTGCGGGGACTGCTAGCAAGGAATATATTAGAATTAGTCTCACAATTTCCTCACGAAATTTCCCATGGAAAGTAGTATGCCCCCCTACTGATTCCTGTCGACAGCTTCAGCAAGAGTGGAAAATGAATGACAGTTGTCCATTTGTTATGCTTACATGCATTTTCAGGCTGTGACTTAACGTCCACAGCGTATCGCAGAAGTGAAGTGGGGCTTGTCAAAATGTACTAGAATTCTAAAACTATGCAAAACGCATCTGATGTGTATATGCCAGCGGTTCTTATTTACCGAACCCATTGAGACAGCTGGGATCGTGGGATCATGAGTACTCTTTCATGGAATGGTGCTCCCTTAGAGCCAGGGGCAGACTGGGTTCCCTAAGAGGGCACCTTGACTCCCAAAGGGCACAAGAAAAAAGAAGGAAGAGGGAGAGGGGTTTGAAAAATCTTACGTACCCTTACATGGGGTGGGTGGGGGGGGGTTAAGAAATTGCCAAAATCATCCATGCGTAATTAATGAATGGCTCCTTAGATGTAGTTTAGGTATGTATGCATGCTCATTTCAAGATCAGGAATTACCAACCACTATTTTGGTGGACAGAGCCGTAGCCAGGGGTAGGCCGCGGGAGTTACCGCCTGCCCTGGAAAGTTCCCTTCCCTAACCAAATATTGGGGGGGGGGGGAATCTTCACTACGGTCAAACTAAAATGTGTGAAGTTGTTTCTTTTTTAAATCTCTAAAAAAATTAATGAACCAAAAATATTTCGATTTTAGACCGATAAGCTTCAGTTTTATAAAAATAGAACAAGATTAATAATTATGATGCGCTTTTATAGACGCTGCCGACATATTTAAATTTATGCTTTTGTTAATAAAAATATCACCATGAAAACCAGAGTTAAGCAGAGAAAAGTACATGGGAAGCCAATATATGTTTTAAATACAGAAAAACATTAAGTACAGTGAGCGAGATTTATAATATTTTAACTTATGAATAGTCACATTAGTAGTTCCAAGTGTCTGAATGTAAAAACGAAAGTAAAACAAAAATTTAGCTAGAAATTCAATAAATAAAGATATTAAGAATAAAATAAAGTTAATTAAAGAAGACTCAAGGTATCATTTAAAAGTACCATATCGGTCCAAAAAGTTAAAAGTTTTTGACTTGGACTGCAAATAGAAATATCAGAAATTGAAAATATAACAAAGGGAAACCAAAGCACTCAAATTGTTTAAGAAAAGAAAATCAGCGAAAATGTTTTCCATGACATTTGTGTAAATTTCACCAAATAATTTCAGAAATATTTTTTTTTCTGCGAACTTTTTCTGCTGTCCTTATAATTCTGACCACCAGTTGCGTAATTGCAACATAAAACATATTTTTTTTTTGTTTTATTTTTAGTGTACTAAAAATATTTTATTTGCAAGTTATTATTTTTACCTTGGAGTTAAAATATTTAAAAACTTACTTGTTCTTTAAGTTGTTGTTGCAGATTTGAGGCACGCACTAAGGCTGGCTCGTCTTGCTCAGAGGGCATCTTCAATGCAAACTATGCGCCTATTAATTGGTGCCTAGATTTCTTCATACCTGGGGTAAAAGAAAGCAATAGTTATCAGAAGTAATCAACAGCTAGTGATGTTTAACGCATAGCTTCATCTGATGGCAATAAAAAATGCCTTGAGGTATTTTGAAGAACATTTTAAGACAGGTTTGCTATATCCAAAATCAAGAGACGTGTTAACTCCAGAAATTCCAATAGGGGTTTTCGCAAAACTCAAGATTGGGCGAGTAAAATTCTCGAGACCTAGGCAAGAAAATCCAAGATCATATAACTAACAAAAATTCAAGATCATACAACTAACAACCATTAAAATTTAGTGATTTTTATAATTGCTACTATTGTAGTTGGTCGTTTATTTGACTTAAATATATAATAATAAATACGAAAATTAAACTCTGAATAATAATTTCCTTGCAGCAATTTCCTGAAAAAACGGTGTAAAAACCATCGCAGAAAAATATAAAAAAATCTTGATACTGATGATAAAATTCATTCAGTCAACTGTATTTATCTCTTAAATTGTGCTTTTGTTTTTAAATTTTGTCTTTTAATCTGTATCAGTCTGAGGTGCAGTGCTCCACACAAACGAATTGCACCTGATAAGCATCTGGTGAGATAGCAGACATCAGAATGATATTGATTGCGATCATAAGGTAGAGAGAAATCTGTGTTGCGCTAATACTTATTCTTTTGGAAGGTGAAAATTTGGCGAAAAAAATTTTGCACGTACATTTTATCGGAAAAATATAAAAAGTGATTGAAAGTCATCACTTCCCCACAATCTCATGTAAACCTTTGTAGAGATCGAATCATTTTTATTTAGTTTTCTCCTCTTACATTCAATTTGAAAAGTCTTGCTTAAAACTGATCTAACTTGTAACTATCTGCGACTATTTATACCATGTCGAAAGTAATTTTGGTAAGCCTTATTCTGCGCAAAAAAAAAAAAAAAAAAAGGCATTTGAAACGAAAGGTAAGATTACAAGTAAATATCAAGGGTCGAGGTATCATCGAATGACAGATTAAACATGAATAAAAGGAACTACATTTAGCAAGAAATGAGTCTTGATGAGATAAGAAGGTATTTTTACATTAATAAGTTCTTATTAAAAGCTGTATCTCCCTCTTTTAGTTGTTGTCTTGTGCCAGCTAGGCTGGTAATTTGGAGTGGGCTGCTTCACTTTTCTAACTTACCGTAATTTGGTGTGAAGTCCGACTTCCACAATACACACATGCCATAAGGACCTGTTTATAGGGTAGGCAACCATTCACAGCGCAGCAACGCTTTCACGCAAAGAAAGAATAAAAACAGAAGAGCGAAAGTACACCATATGACCAAAGGTATTGGAACACTTTCAAAAATTCACATTTTAAAGCATATCTGGAGAAATAATAGTCCAATTGCTTTGGAACTTATGCACACGTAACCGCCCAGGAGGAGGGGCAGGCTTGGGGGGACAGGAGCCGTTTATAGAAACAATAACGGACAGGAGCCTTTTCTAGAAACAATAACTCTAATGAGTTGGGTCCTGTTGCAGTTCGTGATTGCGAGAAACATAATTTGAATTCAAAATATCAAAATTCAAATTATTATTTTTTTTGAACAAACCCCGAATCGCTTTTTTAAAACTCTTCATAGCAGCTGGTATCATAACTATTGTTTTTTTAAAAGTGGCAACAATACCAGACTGCGTCAGTTTTACAAATATTTGAGGTTATTCCAGTTTGTCTCTAGTGAGAAAAAACTGTTGTTTTCGTGAAGTTATATAAAATATTCTAGAATTATTTCTCGAAAGTTTTGGTGTCTGCTATAGTAAATACGTAAGTAACACTCATTAATAAAGCAATATTGCTACTTTTTGCGATTAAATTTCAATATTTGATTTATATTATTGTTTGATATTGTCAAA
Source organism: Uloborus diversus (assembly GCF_026930045.1). NCBI lineage: Eukaryota > Metazoa > Arthropoda > Arachnida > Araneae > Uloboridae > Uloborus > Uloborus diversus. Next base: position 213,721,307 of record NC_072733.1, on the reverse strand, counting down.
ACTTTTTTTTTTGAGCAATCACGATTGTTTATTGTTCTCACTTGACCGTCCTTGATGTTGTGGTTCCTTTTTCAGCTTAGACCAGGAGCCTCTATCAGCACCACCGCCCACCGGCGCGGCTCGTCTGGTACTGAGCACTGTACCCCAGAATCCACTTTTGCTGGACGGTGGCGTCCATGTCCTACACACTCATACATATTCACAGTCACACTCACACAAACGCGCGCCTTTACACACACACACACCTACGTGTACACACTTAAGCCTACACACACACACACACTCAACTTTACACACATAACGAACCAGTAAGAGGGATATGCTTGGGAGGGGGGGGGGCGTTTCTAGAAACAATAACTCCAATGAGTAGGTTCTTGTCGCAACTAGTGATTGCAAAAAACATAATTTGAACTCAAAGTTTCAGAATTCAAATTAAAGTTGATTGGGGGAAGTGGGGGTCACAGGTCTTTATTTATTTATTTTTTAAGAATGGTCAAGGCTTCAGACACGTCCCCTAGAAAATGTAGGAAAATGAAAGCAAGCCAACTCCCCTCCTTACATTTCTAGAAAGCCATTGAAAATCTAACAGGGGTTTTTAAGTCAGTGGTTGCACGCATTAAGAGCTTAAAATTGACCAAAACAAGTCACTGAAAGCAGATCGCGCTGACAAATGTGACAGACACTGCTCCTTGTACCAGCCGTAAAATCAAGGATGTGTGCTTTTTCGGCTATTTAACTCTCTCCAAAAAAACGTTCTTGATGGAATAGCGCCCCCAGGTGGAGTCGCACGCCGCCTGGGGGGGGGGGGGGCACTGGTAAAAAACTTTTTTCGACCAAAATGCTAAACGTGGAGTCGTCAGAGAAGCATGCCAAAACAACATTAAAATAATCAAAATAATAACATTATTTGTTAATAGCACAACTTACAAATAGAACTCACACGATTCCACTCCTCAACAGTCTTTTTTTTTTTTGGTTGTTTTGCCCACTGGATAAGCTTTTTCTAATCCTCGGTGCGGCTGTGGTTTTTTTTTACTCCTCGACCAATCGCCTCAGGACAGTCCTGATGGAATGTCATGAAACTTCAATGCCCTGTTCATTCATAAGACAGACTACACTCCTTTTGCGATTTTTGAGGGAAATATCACCATCTGTGGCCGGTGCGAGCAATGATGATGTGCTTTGTGTCACATTTTCCTAAGTGATCCACTTCCAGTGGCATGTTTTGGGCAATTTTAATTTTGATATATCCAACTATTGACCTTAAATACACCTGTTATACTTGCAATAACTCTTTGGGTATGTGTGGAGGGAAGTAGCAATGCTTGTGTGTTTCCCTACTCTTTCAAGGAGACATGTTTGAAGCGTTGTCCATTCTTAAAAAAAGTTTTGACCATGTCAAGCAACAATATAAATCAAATATTGAATTTAATCGCAAACTGTAGTAACATTGCTTTATTAATAAGTGTTAATTACGTATTAAGAGCCAGTTTTTATAAGAGTCAGATAGATCAGATACAAGCCATTTTTGATTTCACTAAAAATTTTAGTGGTTTCTTTGAATGATTTTAAAAGAGACATGTTTTTCCTTTTCTTCCAAAAAAATTTTTTATGACCCACAAAAATTCCGAAAGTTGGTCCCAAATTAATGTTTTTCTCAAATTGACATTTTTTAATATTCAATTATCTATGCGCATTGAGCATCAGAAAAAGTAATCTTTGTGATTACAACATGATATTCAGTAAGTTACCGCCCAATAGCTACGGATAAAGCAGAAATACATGAAATACACAGTACAACCGAACATACACTGTACAGAGTAGAACCGAACCATTGCTTTGGTCACTCGTCTGGTCAGTGCTAATTCTATATTAGCTACCAGTTTGTTTGGGAACTCTTGGCTTCATAAAGATGTTTTCCACCTCCAGCGCAGTCACTTCCTATGCCGGGCTGATGAGTGCTAATAAGTACGAAACTGCAGTCCTCGACTGGAATGACTGAACTGGCAGCGAACTTCATGATATTTAGTGCCTCAAATGAAATATATGGGGCCGTGGTAGCCCGATCGGTAGAGTGTCGGATTCGGGGCTGGAGTGTCTTGAGTTCGAACCTCGATGGTCGATGACCCACCGTCGTCATTAAAGGGGACTGGGCGACGTTAAATACGCTCGTGGTCTCAATGTCCTCCAAGTGAAACGATACCTCTGGGGGTGCTAGCACCAGGTAGCTATTAGCTCCTGGGCTAGTTTCTATTTCTATTCTATTTCTATTCAAGAGTCACAACTGACTTCAACTGTATTTATGTCGAGGTCTGCATACTAGTGCCTTGCCCCTGGACTAGTTCTAAATTCTCATTAACTGTTCGATTCGGTGATGGTGCTGCCATCCATCGGTATATAAAATAATGGAGGCAAGGCACTTAGTATGCAGTCCTCGATATAAATACAGTTGTAGTCAGTTGTGACTCTGAATAGGAATAGGAATAGGAAATGAAATATATCGTAAATTTTATGACTGACCTTCAGTAGACCCTGGCAGGGGTGGCTAAACTGTACCGAAGAGAGTGAAAATGTGTCATGTTTGAGGCATCCTGGTTTCATGCACTGAGGTTCAACCATAGTTGTTTCGAGCACTTTGTATAGTGATATACATAAATTAGTAATAGGCTCATTAAATGCATGCCTAATGCTTACTGCTGCAAAAAAATAGCAGTTTTGTCATCAAAATATGATAAAAAGTGCACTTTTTAAGGGCCTGTATCTCAGTGCACTGACGGTCAGTATAGAACTTACTGGCTGCATTTCAAACTAGAGTATACGTATTTTCACAATCAAGTGACAGAACTATGGGTAAATTCTTTTTAAGAACACAATACGTATTTCAAAATAGCAAAATGAACTACTTAGTTTTCAATTCAATCAACATATACGGGTTTAAACTTTCCTCCAGGGACTTCCAGATACTATTTAAGAAACCAGTATGATCAAAAACTTACCATAAAAGAGTTATAGACTTGCAAATAGACTGATTATGCTTACTCGCATACTTTATAATATGATAACTGGGGGAAAAAAAAACAGGATTATTATTGCGTTAAAAACGTAAGTTATTTGTAAAACGCTTTTTGAAGGTGTTTTAGGCATAGTGATAAAAATTATTTTCTCTGCACTAAACTACCATGATAGCAAACAATTACCAAGTCATATTTTATTACTTATGATATAAGTTACTTTTAAATAAGAAAGAAAAAAAAACCGCCTTCAAAAAACACCAAGGAACTAAAAAGCAAAAAATAAGCGATTACACTTGCGTACTATTTCCTACCCAAAACTAGAAATGAAATTTATTTTACAATTCCAGTACAAAAATCAACTAAACTAAGCACCCAATTATAAAATAAACACTGATTTCAATTACTAAACGATGAATTATTTTAAATACCTAACTATTTATATACGATCTCTTAATTTTTAATAACCTATTGAAATCGGGGCCTCCTATAAACGACTACCTAACGTAACTAACAACCCACCGAATCCTGAATTAAACACTGATTTAACTAAACACGAAATTAGTCTTTAAAACTGAACCTACTCAGTAGATCGATAGAGAGGCGTTGATCACATGAGTCTTAAAACAATTAAGATGAGCACCGATAGAAAAAGAAATAAACCACAGCGTCTCGGAGACTTCCGCCGTTTGTGAAGAAATGCTTTTTCAAATGCGCAACTACAGTGGCTCTCAAAAGTGTTCGTACACCTACAACTTTCAATGAAATAGAACCTTATATCCATTAGTTGGAATTATTATTTCGGTATAGGTATTTAATTATAAGATCTATGATCTATTTTCAATAAAACTACATGAAAATATTTAAAAAAAATATTTTAACTTAATTTTTAAAAAAGCAGAAACCAAAAAGTGCCGGAAATTTTATCTCACAAAAGTCTTCGTCCACTTTAAAAAATGTCTATATATTATTGAATAATCTAACTTTTTATTAAGTAATTATTTAGTTGAATATCATGCAGTATCAACAACACCTTTAAAACGTCTGGGAATAGATTTAATTCTTTCTTCTTCTTCTTTTTTTTTTTTTTTTTTTTTTTGCGTAATTTCCGAGTAAGTGTTGAACCACACTTCGAGTGTTACTGCTTCTAGCTCTATTTTCGTTTCAAAGCCGTATTTTCGTAATCTAGCCTCCAAATATCTCTAAATATGTTACATTAAGTTCAAATCTGGAGATTGAAGGGGTATTTTTTAAACTTTAGAACAATTTTTGAGGCACTAGACGCAAACGTTGAAAGCCGTGTGCTTCTTATCGTTATCTTGATAAAAAACAAAGTTGTTTCCGATAACCAAATTTTTGGCTAAGAGTTTAAAATTGGTTTTTAAAATATTTAAATGAACAGCATGATTTATTATTTCAGCAAAAATTTCTAAACTACCAATTCCTGATGCTGATATGCACCCTCGCACAAGAACCCCTTTACCGTCCTAAAAAACTGATCCAACTAAGTTCTTAAGATCAAGTTCCTCATTTTTTCTTCTATTGACAATTATACAACAATTTAAACAAAAACGTTGAATTTAATTTCATCTGTAAGTAAGACGTTATTCCAAAACGCTTTGGAGCTTAGCTATCTTTTTTTTTTTTTTTTGCGACAAAAAGCGTAAGCTTTCTGTTTTTCGCACGAACAAGAAATTTCTGCGGGAAGAGATTCCCATTTAATCCAGTTAATCAGAGAACTTGGAGAACAATTTTAGGTGAAAATTAAATGTAAGTTTTTTCATTAAATTCTGCCGAAACTGATACAGCACTCAAATGTGTATTTTCCATAAATTTTTTAACTGTAAATCTCCGATCATGCTTTGTCAACTTTGCCGGTTGACCTTTTCTTGCCTTGTTTTCGGTCCGATTCTTTTCTTTAAAGCATTTAATCAAGCCTTTACTATAGAATGGAATAAATTAACTAATTTAGAGACATTTTAAACCAATTTACCTCCACTGTGAGGAAAAAAATTCAAATTTCGAATGGTGTTTGTGTTTTTTTACGAATACCAGCCATTTTAAAGTAATAAGCACAATATTAAGGAATAAATAAACAAAAGCCAAATGACTCTTAAGGGTCAACACAATGCAAAAATAATAATTTAAAAAAAAACGACGTATGATAATTTTGATCATGAATTTATTCGAAAATATTTGAGTGTACGATGACTTTTGTGGCGTACTATTTCTCTGTCTCTTCGTTTTTTGACTCATTTCAAAAATAAGATCTGTCAATATTTTGAAAAAACTACAGGGTTTTATTTATAATGACAAAGGAATGATGTGAAAAAATATTGGACTTCACATTCGAATTCAGTTTCGCGTTATTTTGGTTTTGCTAAAACATTTTAAAGTGTACGAACACTTTTGGGAGTCACTGTATGTACAAAAATGTTTTGCGTTCATTATTAACAACAGCTGACGGAATTTGATAGGGGCAGTATAATAGGCATCAGAGAAGCAGGTTGGTCAAACAGGAATATCGGCTGATACTTCGGCCGGAGTGGTAGTTGCTCGGTGTTAGCAACAGTGGATCACGGAAGGGAGAGTTATAGGAAGGGAGAGACTATTTGTTTTCGTCGATAACATATGCTCTTGAGAATCAGAACTTCTGCTCTTTTGAAGAAGTCCAAAATTGTATATCGATTCGTGAATTGCATCAAAAGACGCATCGTTTTTTCCAGTAGGCATCCAAAAATTGCCTGAAAGATGGGAAAAGGTAGTGGCCAACGATGGATAATACTTCGAAAACTGAACGCGAACATGATACCATTTTTTCAAAGTACACAACGATACGATACGAGGCAGTGAAAAGCAAAGGGATTAAATTCAAATTTTTGTAGATAATCAGTAGAAATGGTAGGAGACTGTTTTAGGACAAGAGATGGTACTAGTAGCTGTAGTGGGTGCTGCTATACAGCATGATTTCGAAAAAGAAATTCATGAAATCCTACCTAGGATCGGAACTTTAAACGCGTTTTACTCGAAACTTGAAAAGTCTACCTTCTCACTGCTCCATACATAATTTGATTTTTAACCAAAAATAACCCTCATTGTTTTCTGTTGATGAAGGATAATTGAAATATATATACTGTACTGTATATACTCTGCGAGAAACTCGTATACAGCAATCAAATAAAATTGTTGAAAATACCCCAACCCTATAAAATATATAGGGGAAAAAGGGGCACGTGTGAACATGGTATGTTTTACTAGGATAACGTCAAGCAAAAAATCTGTAAAAAAGCTCAAGTAATAGCAGTACCAGCCCTACTTTTTAAACAAATTTGCAGAGCAAAGAGCCAGTTGATTTTCCTGAGTTGACAGCTTCTTTGTTTTAACAGATGCTGTTGTACTTTTATCACTGTCTTCTTCGTGTAGAAACAAATTTTAAAGTAACTAATAAGCAGGGGTGATTGTGTTCCGGTATTTTACCGAATTTCCGGTATTTTCGGACGTATTTCCGGTATTTTTATGTCCGAAAAAATCGGAATTATGTTTTTTTTGTTATGCTTTTATCTCCCTACCTCCGCAATTTTTTTAAAAATTATATAATACTCATCAAATATACCTGCAAGAGCCTTAAGATGGACACCTATCCCTTAAGATGGACAAATGTCAAGATAATTTTGTATAACACCAGCTCAAAAGTAACTTTGTAACTCATTAAAATTTTAATCAAATGTACACACACTATTTCGACTCTGACTATTGAACTATTTAATACTATGGCATAGGTGCACTTAAGTAATAGGGGTCAATGATTACCCCCCCCCCCCCCGTTCTCGCTTTGAAACTTTCAGGTATTTTTTGATGAACTCACAATCACCCCTGCTAATAAGCTAAATTCAATTATTGAAAACCATTATATGAACATTCAACATTCACGCAAATTTATGCCAATGACTAAATTTTGTAATTAAATTAAAAACTCCTTATTTTTGAAAATTAGTTCTAAGGTATTTTATAGCACTTATGAACGCAACATGAAGGGGCACAAGTGAACAGCTCCCATATCTTCTCCGCAAATATAAATATTGGTGCAAGGTAATTATATAAGTGTTAAAAGAAATGTAGAGATTTATAATTATTATTTTGCTGCAATCAGTTTGTAAATTTATTGTTGATTATTATTACATAATTGCTAATTATTCGTTTTTTTATTCGTTAATTACTAAATAGTTGGCTAAAAATTTAGTCGTATATAATATTTACACGGAAAATAAAGACAAAATATTTTTTTAGCTAAAAACTGAAGTTTAGAAAAATTTTTAAATTCATCATCATGTTCTGTATGAAGCTTAAATGCACTATAACAAAAATATACTTTACATAATAAAATATTCTTTTTAGTCTTATAAGATTTTTTCTAGTCGATCCATTGATTAGAACATGCTATATGAAACTTCAAAATTTGACAGTGAGCAGAATGTGTTTCTATGATTCAGAAAAAATTTTTCTTAATAACAGCTACTGTAAAATTCAAACTGACACAGTATAGGTTACAAACCCTTGAATGTAATTAGAATATACATATATGCTTCATTATAACGAGTTTTTCTTTGAAATATGATGCTTTTCCTGCATTTTTCAATCGTATTCACGTGTGCCCCAAGCTTGTTCACATCTGCCCTCTATAGGAGTATAGGGACACATGTGAACAATTGAAGACATTTTTTTTTAAACTCCATAAAGTATAGAAATATGCTTTTTAAAAATCTGAAAAAAAATGTCATGCCACAAAAAACGAGCTGATGTGTGCATCACATGACTTCCTTTTACTCCAATTTAATGTCCTTTCCCCATTATTTGTAATTTTAATGTGATTCAATTGTTTACTCTCTAAATATCACCAACACTGGCCAAATTGAAACCAAATTTAAAATTATAAAAAAAAAACATCGCCAAATTTTTCACCAAGTTGGCGACAAAACTTGGCGACCAAAAGACTGGCGATATATTGCCAAGTGTCCGACAAATTATAACACCACTTGAGTTTACATCGAAATTAACAATGATTTCCCCCCAAAAAGGGACAAAAGACCCCCTTCGACACTTCGAGTGCAACCAAAAGGGAAGGTGCACAACTAGGCCCCACTAGGAGTCTACGTACCAAATTTCAATTTTCTAGGCCATACCGTTTTTGAGTTATGCGAGATACATACACACATACGCACATACATACGTACATACAGACGTCACGAGAAAATGCGTTGTATTTAACTCGGGGGTCGTCAAAATGGATACTTCGGGTGTGTGTAGGTTCCTAGGCATATATCCACGTGTGGTCGGGTCGAAAAAAAACTCAACATTCATTCGGGGGTGAGAAAAATGGAAAATACAATACTTCCTTTTTTGTAAAAGGAAGTAAAAAAAAGAGTATTCAATCATGGGGGACTTTTTTTTCTGCGAGAAAATGAAAATATTTTCTGATAAATTAAGAGATGAAAACAAATGTTCACATGTGCCCCCTTTTCCCCTACCCAAGTGCGAATCACCGATTGAAATAAAACTTTGAACATCGATAGAGGGTGAGGTTCCAACTGGCCCAAACTGTCAAACACATAAAGAAAATCTTGTCAGTCAAAACCACGAGAAATTTTTGGACCAAATGGGAAAACACCCTTCTTTTTTGGACCAAATGGGAAAACACCTTTAAAAAACGTATGCACTGATCAGAAGTGTAGTAGAACGTCGAAAATCTGGACGTCAAAAATCCGAAACGCAAAAATTCGAACGCACTCATATGAAGTTAATAATGAACTCGGCAAAATTGCTAAGGAACAGGTACATTTCGAGAAGTAAAAAAAAATACATGAAACGATTAAAGAAATGAAACTAGCTAGTAACTCGACCCAAGTGTGAGTAACCGGGTGGAATAAATACTCTTTGCACATCAATAGAACACTTAAAAATATTGAGTATTTACAATTATTATTAATTATTATTTATAAAATTTTTTCGCCAACAAACACCTTTAACGGGGTGAAATTTACCCTTAAATATTAGATAATTGGGATATTAGAGGGTACTGTATATTCTTTTATTTTCAATTTTAACTACAAAAATTCAAATAATGATTGAAAATTTAAAAATATTGAATATTTACAATTATTACTAATTATTATTTATAAAATATTTTCGCCAACAAACACTTTTAACGGGGGGAAATTTACCCTTAAATATTAGATAATTGGGATATTAGAGGGTACTGTATATTCTTTTATTTTCAATTTTAACTACAAAAATTCAAATAATGATTGAAAATTTAAAAATATTGAATATTTACAATTATTATTAATTATTATTTATAAAATATTTTTGCCAACAAACACCTTTAACGGTGTGAAATTTACCCTTAAATATTAGATAATTGGGATATTAGAGGGTACTGTATATTCTTTTATTTTCAATTTTAACTACAAAAATTCAAGTAATGATTGAAAATTTGAAAATACTAAATAATTTCAAGTTGATGTGTCTCAAGATTATTCTGAAAATACTATTTATCGGGGTAAACCATATTTTGCAATATTACCCCGTCATGGTGAATGACCCAAAAACTTTAATCTATCGTAAGAAAGTCATGTTACATATCAATAGAATGCTCTATTTTTTAGCTTTACAATACTTTTTGAATTTTCATTCTACTATAATTAGGAGAGTAGTGACAGTCATTTGTAAGAACACACTTTTAATTTTTTTTCTCTCATTTTGAGTTTTTTTACAGGCCTATGTTTCGAACAATTTTCAAAAATAGAAATCTAAAAATCGGCAAGATTACATGTTTTTTCATATGTGTCCTTCATGCTAAACTTTATTTAAATCGGAAATGGTGAGGACAAGAAGATGATTTATCTGACAATTAGTTGCTCATAAGGCAACTAACCGTGCGACGGGGTAAGATTACAAGGGATGGTTTACCCCTATAAATAGTATTTTCAGAAAAATCTTTGAACATGTGAATTTAAGTTTGTTTAGTTTTTTCAAAATTTTCAATCATTATTTTAATTTTTGTTATTAAAATTTCAAATAAAAGACTATATTATATCCTCTAATATCCCAATTATTCAATATTTAGGGGTAAATTTCACCCCGTTAAAAGTGTTTGTTGCCGATAAAAAAAAACATGGGATCAATATTTTTAACTGCTCTATCGGGTGTTTTCCCATTTGGTCCAAAAAAGAAGGGTGTTTTCCCATTTGGTCCAAAAATTTCTCGTGGTTTTGACTGACAAGATTTTCTTTATGTGTTTGACAGTTTGGGCCAGTTGGAACCTCACCTTTTTAAATCCGCATTTTTGTCGGATTTGGGAATCGCTGATTATGAAAATAAAGAATTCCCGTGAATAAATCAGGGAAGCGAAATTCGTTATGTCTGTGCGGAACCGACGGATACTATTTTTAGACATCGAAGACTGCATAAACTGGTGGTTCTCTGGCAATCTGCCAAACCCGAATCCCGCCTTCGAAATGCTTCCTGTCCGTATCGAAGCACAATGAGCATTTTGACCTCTCGGGCAGCATCATGCGCTCAGGGGCGCTCCAGTGGGTGGTCACTGTGCCCTTCCAAAAATTTTCTTTCTCCTCAAAATTATCATCATTTGGAGTTCTATTCGGCAAAACTGTCATCATTCGGCAAAATTTGGAGTTCCATTTGCCAAATTTTCGGCGAAATTTGGAGTTTCATTTTGGCAAAATTATTATCATTTGGAAAAATTTGGAATTCCTTTCGGAATAATTGAGAATTTCCCCCCCTCTCAAAAACTTAATTTCGGGGTGCCATCGAACACCATTTGTGCGCTTTTGTTTGTCCGTTTTTTATTTATTTACTAGCTTACTACCCGGCGTTGCCCGGGGGCTTTTCAATGCAACATATCTTTTGGATTATCAAATGAATGAATTCTATCTAAATGAGCGTAAAAAAATTCATTCACACCGCTTTCTAGGCTCGAATCTTAAAAATAATTTAAATAACACAGGAAATCAAGCATTTGCCGAAAAAGTAACATAAACTTAAAAGCAAAAAAGTATGAGGAATATTGTTTGGGCTCTGTAGTGTCCACTGGTACGTTGTCCGAGGTTAAATCAGACGGGCGGTACATAAATTGTCTTAATGCAAAGACAAATGATTGTCTATTGCACATCTTGTGGGACAACCTTTTACGTGATGCTTCGAAAGAAAAGCGTTGTGCCGCCTTTGTAGATTTTGCTTTCCCCAAGACTTAAAAAAAATGCAATAGTACTTTTCACGTACATTTTATTCGGAAAAAAATTATTGAATGTTTCCTTATAAAGAGTCGTAAGCTTACCAAAAAAAAAGCCAATCCCTATTATCAGACAGAAATATATACAAAATAGTCTTCTTAGACACAATCATAATGTTTTCAGATTAATTTAAAATCATCCTCAATGTCCAAAAGCTAAACAGACAGTCCACCGTACAGAAAATAGAGAATTCAGTCAGTGTTGTTAATAGACGATAACACTCCATTTTACGGATTTTTTGGCGGTGTTTTTCGAATGAAGGTATCAAGTGATGGGTTATTTTGTATGTTTTCAGGCAAGCACATTTCGCAGAAAAAGTTTGCTTACTAAAAAAAAAAAAAAAACTTTACATGATGTGTCTGCTCGCTCTTTAAAAGGTTATTTAGTAACATGACATAGAGTAAAATTGGATAAGTATAATTTGCCTAAAAAGTCGCACGTCAGCTACATTTTATTTCCTTATATTGACGTCAAATTTCTATTTTCGTAAGTAAAAATGACAGTTAGACAGTAATATTAATGTCTTTTAACGATTTGAAATTTGTCAAGATTTAAGTTCTAGTTCAAAATTTTAAAACGTAATACTTGCCGTAAATGTTACACATGATATCTCACACTGTTCCAGGTAGAGAGAGCACATATTTAAGTTTGTTGCTTTAGACAAAGTATTCTTTGGAGAACATCAAAATTTTAATTTATAGAGACATAGTCATTGTGAGAGGTGGGAATGGGTCCCGTGACTACATTACAGTCATTATTTTAAGTTATGTAAAACATTAAAAATAGAAATAGGTGCACGTGAACTTATTGAACGCACTATTTAAAAACCGTCAATTAAACTGCGTTGCAGAGAAAGAAGTAAGCGTGCGCATTTTGGTCACAATCCGTATTAGATTTTGTTTTTTAATAATCTGCTGGCTGGAAAATTAAAAAAATGCGTCTTGTTTGTATTTACAACTGTATAATAATAGGCAAATCTTTTGTTTTATTTTACAGAATCTTGTTGCATATTTTGTTCCCCTTATCCACAGCTTAAAAGCAAACGAAATGTATTTCACGTTTCGAAACGTAGTCTAAAAATTTAAAACTTAAATGATTCAAATTTTTCTAATCCATAAATTTAATTCAAAACTTTCTCCTAATTCTTAGTCCCCCTCCCAGCAGCAAGAAGAATTTCATTTGCGAGTGAAACCAACCTTGAGGAAGTAACATAAAGCTATCTATATCGAAAATAGTTACATCTCAAATACATTTACAACACTTAATCGTCCATTGTGGTTACACGTGCGATACAAAGTGTTTCACCTTATCCCTATACTGTTAAAGAGAGTTTAAGTTATAACAGTGATAATTTTCCATTCATATTAGCAATTTTTTGCAGTTTAAAACAGTTTAGATTTAAATTAATATTTATTTGCATTTTCTCCAAACTTAAAACTCCAGCCCTTCGAAACTGTATGAATTCCGCCGAATTATATTTCCGTGTGGTTTTAAAGGATAAAAAAAGGTGCACAAACTTTAATTTTAGCACATTGTCATGACCATCTCCCCTCTCCCTTGAAAAACAAATTCCAGATACGCTACAAATTCCTACGCACAAATATGATTATTTTTGCAATTTATTCGCGAAATTAGTATTTTTTACTCGCTCTTTGTTAGCCTTCAGCGATTAAACTTAGTTGAACCGAATTAGGTAAAGACCAAACGTAAATCATAGAATAGTATAAAGAACATAAGCATATTGATTTTAAGGACCATTCAACATTAAATAGTTGAAGCTTGCACATGGATAATGAATGAATTATTAATACCGAGCTGATTTTGGTATTTTCTGGGCTGTTCATGTGGGAAATGATCTATAATTTCGTTTTACCACTACTGCAACGGAAATACCAAAAGAAAGCATGCAAAGTAAGTAGAACTGTCGGAGACCGCAATGCATTCCTGCTTTGCAGGAAGCTATTCATAAACCGCTTAACAGTAGCATTTTGATTTCGTTCGGTTTTCTTCACAAACATGCTTTGCGCTAGTCGCAAATCGACGTTAACGGCTAACTTTGAGAATACCTTTAGTTTTGATTGCATTTAAAATATTTCCTGGTGGTTATACATTGCAAACAATTTTTATTAGCTTGGAATCAAAGTTTCTAAATTTAACGATAGTAGTTAATCTTTGAAGAAACTTCATCTAGGATAGTTTTTTACGGGCTTTTCATTTAGACTAAATTGATAACTAAACACAAATTCATTTGTGTAGAAAAGAGCAATTTTATGACTCAAAATATGAATTTAGACCACCTCGGTCTTTTTAAAATTCCAAAAACCCGCCTATATGAATTCCTGATTAACAATTACCCTGTGTGCTAAATTTGGAAGAAATCCGACTAAAACTGTGGATTTGTATAAGAAACATACACACACTCACCCACAAACATACAATTCCATGTTTATACATATAGATACATGTAAGGAAAGCCTTAATCACATCCCTCCCCTTTGAAAGATAAATTCCGAATGCGCTATTGTGCATTTCTATGATTATTTTGCAATTTGTGTGCTTTATTAGTACTTTTACCCCTGTTCTTTGACAGCCTGGAGCGACTTCTAATAAACCAAATTAGGTTATCGGTTATAGTTGAACCGAATTACTTAAAGATTCGACGTGAATCAAGGAATAGTATAAATAAAATTTATATATTGCAAATTGATTTTATAAGGATCATAGAACATTAAATTAAATTTCTGTTGTAAAGATGAAATAGATGTGGTTTTAATAAAAGTAGTCTAATGCTGAAACAGTCGAAGATTGTACGTCAATATTGAATGCAATATTATTACCTTACTCATGTTTGTATTTTCTCTGCTATTAACGGGAAAAACACTGATCAAAAATTACACACAACCCTTACTGTTGCGGATTTCATAATTAAACAATATTTAATAATTATAATTTAACGGTAGCATTCAAATGAAGTAGAACCATGAGTAGCATCAATGGACCCCTGAGGCTTCGTACGTCGCAGCTTAAAAACGATGTACAGCACCATTTCTTATATCTACGGCTTTCTCGCCAAACATGCATTAACGCTCATCGCTAAACGGCATTGACGACCATCGTTCAGGATGCAATTTGTGTTGATTGCATTTAAAATAGCTCCTGGTGGTTATATGTTGATAACCATTTTCATTTGCATTGAACCAAGTTCATAAATTTAAAATTAAAGTTAATCTTTAAAGAAACTTCATCCAGAGCAATTCTTTACGGGCTTTTCATTTACACTAAATTCATAACTATACAAAAATTCGTTCGTGCAGAAAAGAGCAATTTTATGACTCAAAATATGAAATTAGACCTCTTTGGGTCTTTTTAAAATTCCAGAAACCGGCCTATATTAATTCCGGAGCAACAATTTACCTTTGTGCCAAATTTGGAAGAAATCCGACGAAAACTGTGGATTTGTATAAGGAACATACACACATACCCACACACCCACAAACATACATCCATTTATATATATATAGAGTAGCTTAATACCCGGCGTTGCCCGGGTGCTTCTCAATGCAACATATCTTTTAGATAATTAAATGGAGGAATTCTATCTAAATGACAGTAAAAACCTGCATTCACACCACTCTAGGTTCAAATTTTCAAGACTGTAAATAGCACAGAAAGTTGAGCATTTGCAGAAAAAATAGCATCAAGTAAAAACGAAAAAGCATGAGGCATGTTATCGGGGTTATGCCAACAATGTTCTTTGGTTCTGTCGTGTCCACTGGCACGTTGTCTGCGGTTGAAACAGACGAGCGGTACATCCATTGTCTTAATGCAGAGACAAATGATTGTCTTGCATATCTTGTGGGACAACCTTTTGCGTGGTGCTTCGAATACGAAAACCGTTGTGCTGTGTTTGAAGGTTTTGTATACCTCAAGACATTAAAGCATGTTGTAGTACTCTTCTCATACATTTTATTCTGGAAAAAAAAAATCATGGAATGTCTTCCTAGAAAGAGTCGTGAGTAAAATTCAATGGCTTTTATCAGTTATAAATATATGCAAAATATGACACAGTTACAATATTTTCAAACATAAATATCATCCTTAATAGCCCAAAAGCTAAACAGATAGTCCACTGTACAGAAAATAAGGAACCCGGTCATTGTTATTAGTAATCGTTAACGTTCCATTTCACGGATTTTCTGGCGGTGTTTTTACTTTCACGGTTTCACGTGTTAGGTAGACTCATTTTATAAGTTTTTGTAAGTGTGTTCAGGTATGCAAGCACATTCCGTAGGAAACTGTCACTTAGTATAAATAATTTCACAAAATGTGTCTGTTTGCCCTTTCCGTGTAGATTTAGTAGCATGCCATGTAGTAAAATTGGATAAGTGTAAGTTGCATAAAAAGACGTACGTCAACTACATTTTATTTTCTTATATTTATGTCAAATTTCTCTTTTCGTAGGCGAAAATGAGATAGAAATTACTATTGGTGTCTTGCAACGATTCAAAATTTGTCTTGATTAAAATTTTATTTCCAATTTTTAAAACCTCACACTTTTGTCGTAAATGTTGTACATGGTAACTCAAACTGATGCAGGTAGTAAGAGCACTTATTTAAGTTTGCTGCTCTAATGTATTCCTTTGAGAATATCGAAATTTTAATTTACATAGGCAAAGTCGTCATGAGGGGTAGGAATGGTTCCACTGAATAATAGTTGCCATAGATATAGTTACAGTTATTATTTTAAGTTACATTAAGCATTAAAAATGGAGTACGTGAACACGAACTTATGAAACGAACTATATAAAACCCGTCAATTGGACTGCCTTATAAAGAAATAGGCGTACACATTTTGGTCACTATCTGCGATTTTTTTAAAAATTATTTGCAGGTCATGAAATTAAAAGAAAGAAAAAAAAAACCGTCTTGTTTCTACTTACAACTGTATATTAGACAATTTTTTGTTCATGTTTTACAAAAGCTTGTTGCACATTCTGTTCCCCATATCCGCAGCTTCAAAACGAAGGAAATGTATTTCCACGTTTAGAAACGTAATCCAAACATTAAAAAGTTAAATTATTCAAAATTTTTTAATTTGTAAATTTAACTCAAATCTTGCTCTTAAATACAATTCTTAGTCCCCGTTCCAGCAGCAAAATGAAATACATTTTTGAGTGAACCCAACCTTAAGCATGCAACATAAAGCTATCTATATGGGAAATAGGTAATTTTCACATGCATTTAAAGTACTTGATCGCCTGCCCTTCTGACTTATTGATCGTGATACAGAACTTAAGTCTTACTGGAGATTTTAATTTCTTGAAGTTTTAAGAATGATGTATTGCGATTAGTGGTTATACGTGAGATACAAATTGTTTCACCTTATCCCTCCACTGTAAACAGAGTTGCTTCTATAACACTGATACGTATCCATTTTTATCTTACACCATTTTTTCAATGACGGTTGAATTATTTAGTAGTAGTTACAAACACTAATATTTTTCGATTGTTTACAATAAAAGTTACCGAACTGAGAGTCTTGGAATTGGAAATGGAGCTTTGCTCAACTAATTTCACGATGAAGACTAAAAAGAAAAAACTTTATAATGTGGTGTAATATTTCATCATGCCCATTTCAGTAGCAATCTCTTAGTGTCAAAAGTTGCATCATACCCGCTAACTGGTTTAAAATTATTGCTAGTCAGCGAAGATGCTCCATCAGGTGTACTATTGCTTCGAGCGTTAAAGTAACATAAAATTTTAAACGATTAAGAAATTTGTTTACATAAAAATAGAGACAGTTTATGCATTTTAAAAGTTTAAATTTAAATTAATATTTCTTTGCATTTTTTCAAACTTTAAACTTTTAACCCTTCCAAAACTTTTAATTCCGCCGTATTACATTTCCGTGTGGTTTTGGGTCTAAAGGTGTACAGTCTTTTATTTCACCACACATTAGCAATCCTAGTATGGTAGTTTATGTACATGTAATGAACCCCATGGAACCCCATGACTATCCCCCTCCCCCTTGAAAGATAAATTCAATCTTCACTACTATGCACAAAAATGATTATTTTGCAATCCATTAGCCCTATTAGTACTTTTACCCCTTTTTCTTTGATAACCTGGAGCGATTTCGGTGAAACTTAGGTGAACCAAATTAGGTAAATCATGGAATAGTATAAATAACATATACATATTGATTTGTTTACGGATAATACAATATTAAATTAAATTTCCGTTGCAAGGATGTCATTTTAATATAAGTTTAAGTATTCTAATGCTAAAACTGTTGAAGATTGTACTTCGATAATTGAATGCATTTTTAATACCTATCTCATTTTGGTATTTTCTGTGCTGGTTATGCAGAAAATACAGATCAAAATTTCGTTTATTGTTACGGTATTATTACTTGAAAACTTATTAGCAAAATGCGCAAGCAAATTGATGAAGAACCGACGGTGTTTCAATGCATCCCTATGTCTTTTCCGGGTGCAATTTAAGAACTACTGAAAAACAGCATTTCTTTTTCGTTCGGCTTTCTTTCCAAACATGCTTTACGCTTGTCGCTAATCGACATTAACGGCCATGGTTGAGGATACTTTTTGTGTTGATTGCATTTAAAATATCTCCTGGTGGTTATATGTTGCTAACCATTTTCATTTGCTTTGAACCAAGGTTCACAAATTTAACGATTACAGTTAAACTTTGAAGAAACTTCATCTAGGGCAGTTTTTTACGGGCTTTTCATGTAGACATAATTCATAACTATACAAAAATTCGATCGTGCAGAAAAGAGCAATTTTATGACTCAAAATATGAAATTAGACCTCTTTGGGTGTTTTTAAAATTCCAAAAACCCGCCTATATGAATTCCTGAGCAACAATTTACCTTTGTGCCAAATTTGGAAGAAATCCGACGAAAACTGTGGATTTGTATAAGGAACATACACACATACCCACACACCCACAAACATACATCCATTTTTATATATATAGATTTTTTTGCACATCCGCTTTTTCTTTTTTTGCGCTTTTAACCTGAGTGCTTTTCTTTAAGCCCTCCAACCTGTCTGCTTTTTTTTAATGCCCTCAAACCTATGCTCCGTCGTTTTGTTTGTTTATTTATTTATTTTTGTGCCATCAAGCCAATATGACTTTTGTTTTTTCCTGCGCTCTCAGACCTGAGCACTTTTTTTTTTTTTTTGTTCCCTTGAAAATTTTCATTTTTATTTTGTTTCCATTGTGCCCTAGAACGTATGCACCTTTGTGTCTTTTTGCGCTGTCAAACCTGTGCGCCTTCGTTTATTTATTTATTTTATTATTATTTTTTTTTTCTGTTCCTTCAAACCTGTGCGACTTCAGTTTTTTTCTTTATTTTTTTAACCTTTGAATTTGAGCGTTTTCTTTTTCTTTCTGTACCCTGCACACCTTTGCAATCTTTTTCTCTTTTGCACCTTTAAACCTGAGCTCCTTCGGTTTTTCTTTTGCCCCTCGACCGTGTGCATCTTGTTCCCCCCCTTGCTCTGGAGCCTTTTTTTTTCTTATAATTCTATTTTATTTTACTTTATTTGCGTCGTCGAACGAGTGCGCCTCTGATTTTTTTCCCCTTTTTATGCGCCCTCAAGCATGTGTGCCTTCGGCATTTTTATTAAAGTTTTTTTTAATTATTATTCATGTATTTTTTGCTTTATTTTTTTTTTTTTTGCTGCACCCTTTGGGAGTCAAAGTTGGTGCCCTTTTGGGGGACCCAGTCAGCCCCTGCCCGTGGGGTTCTTAAAAAAATTATGTTACATATTTGTGTGTATATACGATCAGTGGCGTCACTACCGGGGGGGGGGGTGTTACTCTTAGGGGAATTATAAGTTTTTGAAAAATACAAACCTAAAATCCATTTCTAAGACTACAAATTCGAAAATTTTTCGGGGGAAGGACTCACAGACTCACCTTACCCCCAAACCAGATTATGGATCGAATATTATTTAGGTGGAGTTGCATGAATTTAAAATAAGACCACCGGGAGCCATGCACAAAGCTCGATGGATGGCTCGAGCGATTCACTCCCTAAAACTATTACTTTTTTATTTAGTTCACAACTAAAATTAGATACGAAAGAAAATGAAGCATTGTTTGATGTCAGTTTGTTTGTAGTGACAATATACGTGAAACCATGGCTTCAATGAATTTTGGCAGTCAAAGCATCCAAAAAAAGTGCTTTTTGATAAAAGTGTATGAAAATGTGGACCCAATTATCTCAAAAGCTGCTCTGCAAAAATTCATCCAGCTTTTATGGTATGGTCAACAATATTTCATTAGAGCAGTAAATGATTCAGCTGAAGGAGCTGTAAAAATGATGCAGGACTTTCATGGTTTGCTAACAGCTGATGAGGAACAAAAGCAATCTGTGTTACGTTGCGTTCAAGAGCAGCTGAAGCTCTATCTTGACTGCAAAAAGCAAACATTGAATTAAAAATATGTACAGTACTGTTTCTTTTAGTCTAATATTGTTGTAAATATCTGCTTTAAATAAATTGATGTCGCGTGTAGTAAGGAATTATGCAGTTAGCTATCTTTCCACTGTAGTCGCCGTACAGGATTTCAGGTCCAACTTTGACCTCAAGTCGGCACGGGTTCCCCTTATTTTATTGCAATGAAACTTTTTTCTCATGTTTCTGAGGTGAAATGGAAAAAATTTGGAGGGTATGCGTATTCGATTTCACAAATTTGTTTTTCGCCATTATATCTTGGGACACCCTAATATATATATATATATATATATATATATATATATATATATATATATATATATATATATATATATACAGGGTGTTCCGTTTTAACCTGCAAGACCTTTATTTTCGCAACCGTTAGTCTTAGATGTATACTTCCAATTGCAAAAATGTTCAAAATCAGATGCAGAGCTAAAATAGAGAAAGTTTGAAGTAAAAAAAAAAAAAGGTCAAAAAGAAAATACAAACTTTAACTTTTTTACGGGCCCCAGGTCCCCCAACTTACATTTAGGGAAATAATCTCCATTGAAAACTTTTACTGACAAAAAACTCGACAGTTGTGCGACCAAAACTCAAGGAGATATTCCATTTCAAAGTTTTAAGGGACCATACTGAAAATGAGATTCAAACTTATCGCCCTTTCAGAAAAATGACAGGTCGTCAAAGTAAGAAAACAAGGTACTTACATTTTTCATAGCTATTCAAAAATAAATGCAAATGTTATGCCAAGATGCGCAAAAATACACTACAACACTTCGAACAATTTGAAAAACCACACATTATGCACACATATAATTTTAAACCCTTGTTAACAGCTATATTTTCCCCCAAAAAGTGTTATTGACAACGAGTGAAAAGTTGTGTAAGTCACAAAAGGCTGGGTTTCATATCTCGGTGAACATTGGTCGCACTAATTTCAAACTTTTTGCGTTGGAATTACTTTTCAATGGAGATTATTTTCCTACATATAAGTTAGGGGACTTGAGGCCCGTATAAAAAGTGAAATTTTGTATTTTTTGGCTCATTTTAATTTTTACATCAAACTTTCAATATCTTAACTCTGCATCTGATTTCGAACATTTTTGCAATTGGAAGA